>NC_089795.1:25510267-25535267 GCF_040412425.1 Macrobrachium rosenbergii
TCAAATTATTGAACTAAATATATGACTAAGCATGTAACTGAGCTTATTGTATGCTTCTCAGTAAGTTTAGGGATATATGTGCAAAAATGTATTTTTCACACATGAGCCTCACCATGACATACTACCAGTCAAACAGACAACAGAGGCCGGTTTCAAGTCTCTAAGCATGGATTTTTGCGGTGAGGTTACAAGTCCTTATATCAAAACATTTAGATCTTAGGAGCTTAGAGTGAGTGGCGCTGTTTTACAAGGATACAGTGAAAACATGAGGATATATTTGTCTTGTGCATTTTTAATATATTTCAGAGCAGAGGAGAAAAACAGTCGTTCGATATGAGAAAGACAAATTCGCACAAGACTTGTTATGTCTGTGGTTCTAGGGCCAGTTTACTTCTGCGTCGCAAATCCCCCTGTCTTACAAGAGTTTCCTCCGCCACGGAAATAAAGTAAGAAGTTGCTCGCAAATTCGCTCGTGGCATTCAGAGTTCCATTAGAAGTTTCCTGCTTTTGCCAAGATTGCCAAACTTGTCTGGAATCCTAGGTTTATGTGGGTTTTTGGGTAAGTGTTGGGTCCTGTCATATCACTTTTATGGGCCTTTTATCCTTTTTTTTTTTCTCTTTTTTTTCGTCAACAAAAAGTTTTATAGTTATTGTGAATTTTGGTCGGTAAAATGTTTTGTACAGGTATAGAGATTTTATTTATTAGATAAAATGTGAAATCACTTTTTTGGTTATTAGACTAGTTACGTGATTTTTTGCTGCATGGGAAAACTTGTAGATAATAATAATAATAATAATAATAATAATAATAATAATAATAATAATAATAATAATAATAATATTATTATTATTATTATTATTATTATTATTATTATTATTATTATTTACAGTAATAACTCAAAAGCGGTTTAGGACGGTAATTCCTGACTTGCCGTTAAAAATTAGAGTGAAATAAAAGGACGTTGAGACAGCAAGTTCCGTCCCTTCGACTCAAGTCTGAAAACAAGTATCATTATTACACACATAAAATTGATATATATATATATATATATATATATATATATATATATATATATATATATATATATATATATATATATATATATATGTATACACACACACACTCATAACGATTCATAAAGTATCAGTGTAATCATTGTGACATTGCTCGCTATCCCCAATAATAACTTTGATGAACATTGGTTTCTTACTGCTTATTGCGTTCCTTTTACGATTTCAGGCAAAGGTTTTCCTCACCAAGTTTGCAGTGATCTCCAAAGGGGAATTATTCGATCGGCAGAGAAATTTTCGAAACATTTACATTATTTTGACATTAAAATCCCACTTTCAGTTTTCTGTAAGAGAAAACTATTGAGATAGCTATTTTTCTGTCCCGTCCGCACATTTTCGCCACGCCTCAGGTCTTAAAAACTACTGAGGCTAGGGGCTGCAAATTGAGTATGTTGATCATCCACACTCCAATAATCAAACTTGCAAATTACAGCCCTCTAAGCCTCAATAATTTTTATTTTATTAAGATTAAGTTAACCATGATCGTGCGTCTTGCACCCGCTGCGTGCCGACAACTGAGCCTGCATCAGGCCGTGACTGCAGAAAGTATCATGGGCCGTGGCTGAGGAGTTTCATACAGCATTATACGCTGTAAGAAAACTTGATTCCCATGAAGAAACTAAAGCGCATATTTTGCGCGCGCGCGTTTAGGGGTTGGGAAGCATTCGCAAACTGACGAAGAATTTTTTCACTATAAACATGTCGTTCTCCTGCTAGCAACACCCGTTAATGGAGGAGACATCTTGAGAGTACACCATTGAGTTTTTGTTTTATCGATTTATTAGTTTATTTTCAATGGAGTCAATTAATACTAAAGTGTTTATTTATCATTTATGATATACTTAGAACAATTTATATTTGTGTTGAAAACGAGAAAACCGGAAGATTTATTAAAAGTGCTCTTGTACACCGAAATTCCTTTTATACTTTTTTCAGCAAAAAAAAAAAAAAGAAAAGAAAATATATTTGAACGGTGAATTCAAAGTCAGCTAAAAACCGACACCTGCTTGTCATTTGTACACATGAAGCAGAAAAACACGTATATATTCTAAAAAGAACTAGAGAGTTAATTAAATTCTAAACTTAGTCTCTACCCCACCTCTCTCTCTCTCTCTCTCTCTCTCTCTCTCTCTCTCTCTCTCTCTCTCTCTCTCTCTCTGTGGTCCTGTTCTCGAAATAGTTACAGCATTCTTCTTTTTGTCATCCACTCTCCCTTAATTCAAAATGAAGGTGAATGAATTCTTATTGGGCATCTGTAACGGGGCAAGCAATCGATGTTTAAAGTGCAAGTAAAATTTAGAGTATACTGTCACCCTTGTACCAGTTCCTCGTTGGGCGAGAGGATTCCGTTCTCAGCTAGCACTCTGCTGGCCGCGAGTTCGAATCTCCGACTGACAATGAAGAATAAGAGAATTTATTTCTGGTGATAGAATTCATTTCTCGCTATAATGTGGTTCGGATTCCCACATTGGCTGTAGGTCCCCGTTGCTAGGTGACCAGTTGGTTCTTAGCCACATAAATAAATCTAATCCTTCCGGGCCAGCACTAGGACAGCTGTTAATCAGCTCAGTGGTCTGGTTAAACTAAGGTATTCTTAAACTTATATGCAAAGTTTAAGTATACCTTAGTTTAACCAGACCACTGAGGTATACTTAAACTTGTCTGCAAAGTTACTGTTCAAGCAGTGATACGCATTCCGATATAAAATAAAATAAATAAATAGAAAAATAAAGAATCGAATATCACCGAAAACGGCGCATCGAAAGTCCAAAAGTGAAAGTGCTGTTGGGATTCTTCCACAGTCTCGTCAAGCGTTAACGACTTCATTCCAGTGAAACAACACGATGTCTCATGGTACCTGATCGAGGTTTCCTGTTACTGATTTCATGGTACCTGATTAAGGTTTTCCCTCTGATCTCATGGTACCTGATCGAGGTTTTCCCTGTTACTGATCTCATGGTGCCCGATCGAGGTTTTCCCTGTTATTGATCTCATGGTGCCCGATCGAGGTTTTCCCTTTTACTGATCTCATGGTACCTGATCGAGACTTTCCTGTTACTGATCTCATGGTACCCGATCGAGACTTTCCTGTTACTGATCTCATGGTACCCGATCAAGGTTTTCCCGTTACTGATCTCATGGTACCTGATCGAGGCTTTCCCTGTTACTGATCTCATGGTACCCGATCGAGGTTTTACTGTTACTGATCTCATGGTACCCGATTGAGGTTTTCCCTGTTACTGATCTCATGGTACCTGATCGAGGCTTTCCTGTTACTGATCTAATGGTACCTGATTGAGGTTTTCCCTGTTACTGATCTCATGGTACCTGATCGAGGTTTTCCCCATTACTGATTTCATGGTAACTGATCAAGGTTTTCCTATTACTGATCTCATGGCACCTGCTCGAGGTTTTCCCTGTTACTGATCCCATGGTACCCAGTCGAGGTTTTCCCTGTTATTGATCTCATGGTACCTGATTGAGGTTTTCCTGTTACTGATCTCATGGTACCTGATCGAGGTTTTCCCTGTTACTGATCTCATGGTAACTGATCGAGGTTTTCCCTGTTACTGATCTCATGGTACCCAATTGAGGTTCTCCCTGTTATTGATCTCATGGTACCCTATCGAGGTTTTCCCTGTTACTGATCTCATGGTACCTGATCGAGGCTTTCCTGTTACTGATCTCATGGTACCTGATTGAGGTTGTCCTGGTTACTGATCTCATGGTACCCAATCGAGGTTTTCCCTGTTACTGATCTCATGGTAACTGATCGAGGTTTTCCTGTTATTGATCTCATGGTACCCAATCGAGGTTTTCCCTGTTACTGATCTCATGGTACCAGATCGAGGTTTTCCCTGTTACTGATCTCATGGTACCTGATCGAGGTTCTCCTGTTACTGATCTCATGGTACCTGATTGAGGTTTTCCTGTTACTGATCTCATGGTACCTGATCGAGGTTTTCCCCTGTTACTGATCTCAAGGTACCTGATCGAGGTTTTCCCTGTTGCTGATCTCATGGTAACTGATTGAGGTTTTCCCGTTACTGACCTCATGGTACCTGATCGAGGATTTCCCTTTTACTGATCTCCTGGTACCCGATTGAGGTTTTCCCTGTTACTGATCTCATGGTACCTGATCGAGGCTTTCCTGTTACTGATCTCATGGTACCTGATTGAGGTTTTCCCTGTTACTGATCTCATGGTACCTGATCGAGGTTTTCCCTGTTACTGATCTCATGGTAACTGATCGAGGTTTTCCTGTTACTGATCTCATGGTACCTGATCGAGGTTTTCCCTGTTACTGGTCTCATGGTACCGGATCGAGGTTTTCCCTGTTACTGGTCTCATGGTACCTGATTGAGGCTTTCCTGTTACTGATCTCATGGTACCCGATCGAGGTTTTCCCTGTTACTGATCTCATGGTACCTGATCAAGGTTTTCCCTGTTACTGATCTCATGGTACCTGATTGAGGGTTTCTCTGTTGCTGATCTCATGGTAACTGATCGAGGTTTTCCTGTTACTGATCTCATGGTACCTGATCAAAGTTTTCCCTGTTACTGATCTCCTGGTACCCGATCGAGGTTTTCCCTGTTACTGATCTCATGGTACCTGATCGAGGCTTTACTGTTACTGATCTCATGGTACCTGATTGAGGTTTTCCCTGTTACTGATCTCATGGTACCCAATCGAGGTTTTCCCTGTTACTGATCTCATGGTACCTGATCGAGGTTTTCCCTGTTACTGATCTCATGGTACCTGATCGAGGTTTTCCTGTTAATGATCTCATGGTACCTGATCGAGGTTTTCCTGTTACTGACACGAATTTTTAAGGAAGTAAGTTTGAAGATTTTACACATTACTTCAACCGTGGAATGATGTTTTGCTATATTCTTTTCAGTCATTGAATGTATAACGTTAATTATTATCTTTTCACTCACTTGGGCTCTATTTGCTCTTCGTTTGCATTGCTCCTATTGTTTTACATCATTCACATACTGCTTTTAAATTTTGTATCCTTTTGGGAAACAAATTTTTTACTTTTTACTTACTAACAAGTTCGTTTCACTTTTATCTCTCTCTCTCCAGCCTTTTTTGCGGTTTTAAATCATTCCTTTGTAATTTTTTCTTTCGAATTCACTTTGAATCAGATTTACCAGGTTTACCATCTTTAGATACGAAATCATCTTATCTTATGAAAACTTTCTTGTAGAAAATAACAGAGCAAGTATTGAATAAAGGATCAAGAAATAAAAGCACGCGAAGAATTGTGTGCAATCGCAAGTTATAGCATTCAGGCAGAGGTTCCTAAGCGACCAATGGCAAGAGAGAGGGATAGAGAGATGGAGGTATGAAAAATAACGAGATACACGGACCTACACAAACAGATACAGGAAAATATAGAGTGTGTGACAATGTTAGACAAGCTCCTCGTAGCACCAGATAGAGCTAGAGGACTTAAAATTACTTGGACGAGAATTATGAGACGGGAGGTGCAAATTAGTGGAGATTAGTGGAACAGAGAGCACAGAAAAGACATTACTTAGTGGCGAAATTGTTATTCCAAACGGAAACAAATACATGTTGGGTCAGCTCAAACATTTATTCCTCTCTCTCTCTCTCTCTCTCTCTCTCTCTCTCTCTCTCTCTCTCTCTCTCTCTGTTTCTAATTCCATTGTGATTCATTCTTTCCAATAATTTTTTTTCTGATGTATGTTTTTTTTCAAGTATATGTTCAGTTCATTTTAAATCCCCTCTCGTTCTTTCTCTGTCCAGCCTTATTGTAGTTTAAATCATTCCTTGTAATTTTTCTTTCAATTCACTTTCAGTGATCCCCTCTCTCTCTCTCATATATATATATATATATATATATATATATATATATATATATATATATATATATATATATATATATATATGTGTGTGTGTGTGTGTGTTTGCAGGGCAAACACACACACAAACGGACACACGCACAAACACACACAGACACACATATATATGTACTGTGTATATATATACTGTATATATATATATATATATATATATATACATACACATATACATATAATTATAAGGATCATTTCGCAACATACCCAAAATGAAATGCGGAAACCCGGGCTATGGGTAATTGTAAGTGGTGACCCTCCCGCACACCCACGGCTGGAACGGGCGGAGGGTGTAAGAGATGTATTGATTTTGCTACTGAGGCTGCCGCTGCTCCTGCTACTGTTACTGACGACTCGCTCCGGCTTCTATTATGTGGTCGCCCAAACCGTCCCGCATTTTTACCCTAATTCCTTCATGTCCCCATTGTGAATGATTGGCCGAGATGAAAATGTATTTTCTCTTTAGACTCCGCTGAAATATTGGATGCTGCTTTTTTCCCCATTTTTGTTTTTGTTTCCGCTGTTTTTGTGTCTACGATCTTAGTTTTCTGTAACAGAAAACTATTGTGCCGGCTTTTCTGCCCGCACTTTTTCTGTCCGCCCTCAGATCTTAAAAACTACTGAGGCTAGAGGGCTACAAATTGATGTGTTGATCATCCACCCTCCAATCATCAGGCATACCAAATCGCAACCCTCTAGCCACAGTAGCTTTTATTTTATTTAAGATTAAGGTTACCATGGTTGTGCTTCTGGAATATATAAGATTGGCCCACCACCCAGGCCATGGTTAAGGATTTCATGGGCAATGGCTCATGCGGCATTAGTATCAAGGACCACCGGGCAGATCTATTTTCGGTGGTCTTGATTATACGCTGTAGTGGCTGTGCAGAAAACTCAATTGCGCCGAAGAAACTTCGGCTCATTTTTTACTTGTTTAGATTAACAACGATAACTGGAATATCGAATTTTAGGCTAAGCAGGATTGCTCAGTTACATTTTGGAAGCTTGTATAAATGCACAATTCTTGGTACCAAGTCACATAATCATTTGGTATTATTGGTACATTTCCATTAAGATTGATGGCTACATAAAGGTCAGTCAGCTAATAGATTAATAAATGACTTGGGTGCGGATGCATATTTTCCAAATGCGATTTTGTTTATAGTAACTCGCAAGGGTGGAGTAATCCTTCGTCCCACCAAAATATTAAGTAATAAATCCTGTCATGTTCCAATTATATTAGTTTCCATAAACTTCCTGTGCATGAACCTTACACTATAATTATATCATGTCTAAAAACTGATGCACTTGAAGCTACAAACGAGACACTTCTGTGGATAAGTAAATAAGGATAATTTTTTTAAACAAGCAAAGTAAAAATATCAATAAGAATTTTGTGAACCTTGACCTGTAAGAGAAGATTAACAGGTAAGCAGTTGAACTCGTGCCAAACAAGAAAACTCTCGGAAAAACAAGTAGAAAATGCGCAGAAGTTTTTTCGGCGCAATCGAGTTTTCTGTACATCGTATAATCAAGGCCACCGAAAATAAATCTATCATTCGGTGGTCTCGGTATAATGCTGTATGAACCGCGGCCCATGAAACTTTAACCACGGCCCGTTGGTGGCATGTCGTATATGGTTGCCAGATGCACGAGTATGGCTAACTTTAACCTTAAATAAAATAAAAACTGCTGGTGCTAGAGGGCCGCAATTTATTATGTTTGATGACTGGAGGATGGATGATCAACATACCAATTTGCAGCCCTCTAGCCTCAGTAGTTTTTAAGATCTGAGGGCGGACGGACAGACAAAGCCGGCACAATAGTTTTCTTTTACAGAAAACTAAAACTGCATATCGTCTCATGCTCTTTTGGTGAAAAGTTTGAAATATCTCTTGTCGATTTAACATATTTGCAAAGCGAAAATGGAAACTAAAGAGGAAGTAAGCACTAGATGATAAGCTGAAATGGATGTAATTTTGACCAAAATCCCGGATAATCTCAGTCCCAAATAGAATAACCTGTTTGAGTTTTCTATATTTGTAACTGCAATGAAATGGGATTTCACAGAAGTGTAATAAATGACATTTTTGCGGCTCAGTTTCTAAAGCATTTCAGTCCTTCTAACGCCGTATATTCAACTCAAACAATATATCTAAAAATTTTCAGCATTTTCCTTTCATTTGTATTCAACTCCCCCATTTCGCTTACAGAAACGAGGGTTCATTCAACAAACCCTTTATTCATTCTAACTTTGTCTTCTATAGACTCTCTTCGTCTCTTTCAAATTTTTATCATACTGCCACTCCCCATGTTTCACTGCTTCTGAAAAACATCTCTTCCCTCATTATACCATCATCCTTTGTATCCACTCCCAAATACCTCTACAAATCAATTTCTGCCTGTTTTCTGTCACCAATATTGAAATTCAGTGCTCATCTTCAACCATCATTTTTCCTCAGAAAGCTTAAGCCACTCAACTGCCTGCTCCTTTCATAAAAAGATTCCTTTTTCCGACAGCTTTTTACTTATAATTGTAATCCTTTCTCTGTCTATGTGCGTTTGCGATAACTTTGGGGTATAACTTCAAGCAAGTCATATCGTCCATATTCTGGTATAATCTTTCCTTTCTTCCTTAAGTTATTTTTTCCTCCTAGCAGGTCATTTATTAAACACAGTCTTGGGACCAACCAGCTCGTATCTCTTTCAGTTTCATCATATGTAGCTTCTTGGTTCATGTACACTACATACACTTTTAAGCCCTTAAGTCACCTCAGTCACTTTTACTTTTATACAGAAAAAAAATTATTTTTCTTAACTTCTTTCGGAATATTTTCAGCAATCCAAACATACTTTACACACCCTGGTGGGTCACTTGGTCATACCTTCTCTAATGCACTGCAGCATCTCTTTTGTTATTTTCCAGCTCCTCAAACAATCTACATGCCACAGATTTATTCTAATCACATTTTCCTTGGATACATCTTTCATCCTGTTGTTTATTATTACATGATTATTTCCTCTGAACAATGACTAATAGGAGGCCAAGAAAGCAGGCACACCTGCCATCATGCATGCCCCTAGCAGACGAGCTGGAAGATCCAGCACTCTTTGGGAATGTATGGATACTTAAACAACAGTCACAATGTAGAGTGTTGTTTTATGGAGAATCGTCATATGTGAACCCTTGGTCCTTAAGGACAGGCTCCAGAGAAATCAAACATATAGGATCTACTTTATTAGGATCATTAACCCTATAAATGTTCACTCTCTCACTTGTAGCTTTTATTCTTCCTTCTGTCCACTCATTTCCCCAAAATTCCCTGCCGATTATGTGACTCAACCTTGAATTTTCATTCTAATTCTTTAAGCGTATGCTATTTTTCAGTATTTTTCAGTATTTTTTTAACCTAATCTTTGTTTTCATTTCTTTCTCATTAAGCCCACTTATCTTTATAACATTAACAAATAAACTTTCTGCCCTTACTTTTATCTATTTCAACTTTCACTTCAGACAGATGATGATGAGACTTACCTCCAGCTACTCTTCTTACCACTCATCAACATTTTCTTTCATGTAATTGGTACGAACACATAATTAACTGAACACTTTACCTTAAAATTTTCTCTTTTCCAAGTAACCTCATGAAAATTCATGTATCGAAACCCATGCCCCGTACACTAATACGCTAAACTATGCACATGTTCCCCAAAATCTCCCTCAATGTCAGTCACTTCAGAAATTCCGCACCTGGCAACTCCGCCATCCATTTCCCTCTCGATTTCCATTGTATTGTATTTAAATCATCCAATATATCGACCATTCCTCGTCCTCTGGATGCTGTCACATAAGGAGTTTTCCGGCATCCTTTATCACCATAACGCTAGGCATTGTACCAAGCAGCAACTATCATTGTCTGTTTGTATTCAATCAAAGCTGCACATCCTCTATGGCAATGACGAGCTAAACATGAGCAGATGAAAAGATTAACCTGAAAATACTAATAGTTTTGAAGATTATCAGTTTAGGATAGATGAAAATTTAACTCTGATTTTGTCTCCAGTTTATTTTTAGACGTTAATAAATAAACCAATCAGTCGTTGGCTACTTTGTGGAGATTTTGATGGCAATGTGCTAAAAGAACACGGAAATCCTGTTCTTATGGCGCCATCTTCAATCCAGCCAAGTACAGATTTGGTTTATAAAAACTCACTATATTCCTCATCCATATAAGCTCACTGTCTCAACGTCTTCTAATACAACACTCACTATTCATCATCACGACCCGTAGAGTAAATCATTTGTATTTTCACTCTTCCCTGTATTGTTCTAATCAATATTTCCAATTCATTTTAGCATTGCTATCCAGAAAAATTATTGGAACTTTCTAGATTTTTTTCTTTTGTGAAATCAGCTACTGTATTAGGTAGTACATTTAATTTATGCAATGAGAACGATCTAGATCTTCCTGAGCAATCGGATGGAGCTAAAATTGCTAAGTATGCTTTTCATACTTCAGAATAGACCTCCCAGCTGTGTTCCACTTAGCAACTTTGACCATCCGATTCTTCACGTCTACCCTCTAGGTCTACAATTTTCTTCTCGTTTCCGTTTCTCCTGAGTTACAGGCTTCTATCCTAAGCAGGTTTATTGTTTCTCGTGGAATTGAGTCAACTCATTTTCTTTTTTTCTTTTTTACTCTTTTCATTTCATAATGTATTTTTCTTTTCTTTCGTCCTTCTGTCATATCTTTTGCTGTATTTTTTTTTCAAGAGAATTATATTAGTTAGCTATTCCCACCGGCCTCATATTTGCAATAGAATCAGTGCATGATTTACTCCCCTTCTATTTTTTTTTTTTTTTTTTTAGAATGTTGTATTTGTACGTTGACAATTCGTTTCTCTTTAACTTGAGTCGTATCTTCACTTCTGACAGTTTACTAGATGATACTTATCAACAGGCATGTCGTGGTTTTCGTTCGACAGGTGCCTTTGTTTACAAATCCCTTTTAACTTCTTAATTGTTATCCGTGGTAAGCAACATTCGTGCCCTTAGCTGTCAGCCAAACTTACTTCGGGCAAATATTTACAAGCCCCAGTATTCCACTTGTGCTTTCATACACATAAAACGCCAATACGAATTCTTTCAGTCTGGGACTTACCTACCATGCATTTCGGTATTTCAGAGTTTTTCAGATGCTTTTATTTTCTTCAAATGTATTCTGTTCATTTATATCCGTCTCATTACTTTCCTATTCTTATACCACTACTTTTGTTTGTATTTATTATTTAGATTGCTTATTTTTGTGGGGCTTTTTCTTATAGGTCTTTTCCATTCCTCTCTCTCTCTCTCTCTCTCTCTCTCTCTCTCTCTCTATACATCAGAGAAGGACAATGAAGAAATGGGGTGAAAGGGCGGTGGGAAGACATTGTTATTGTTTGGGTGATTCACAAAGCCACTATAGCCATTGAGAGGAAGTGTTCAAGTGTAATAACCTTCGAAGGAACGCGGGAAACATGAATCGTGTAAATGAAGTACCCAAGGCCTTGAGAATACATACCCAACGCTGCTGTTGAAATGACAGAGGTATTGTCTATACGAGCTTAGCAGCGCGAATAAAATATGCCCGCTACCTACATATATACGTATTAAACGGTTAAAGATTATATGTTCCTCGTTCTCAATTATTCTATTTCAGGAGAGTTGTCAGGCACATCTCTAGCACTTGATAGAAAATCAACCTTCACGCCCGTCTTCCTTTTTTGGCGCTCTCTACCTGTCTTCCTGTGCTCTGTCTTGCTTTTCTTCTTCATTATCGTTAATTATTCTATTTCGGGAGCTTATTTCGGAGGATCATCACCAGGAAGTGTGAAAAATAAATTATGCCTAGAACAGCTCCGTGGTAAGAGTTGTATAGATTTTGCCCCTTGGCCTTGCTGTCTCTCCGTCATCTTCAGAAGCACCTCATATCCTCAACATTTTTTTTAATAATTCTTGGTAGATGCTTTAAGGGCGATTCCCTACTTTTGGTAGGTGCTTTCTATGCGATTCCCTGTAATATGCAAAGTACCAGATGCATAGCTTTCTTACGAGATTGTGTCCCTTTTTTATATTTTAATAATTTAATTCAGAATTTCTATGATTTCAAGGTAAATTCTGGCCAGCTAGCTCCGACAAAATCTAATAACTTTGAATATAGGTATCAACGAAAGAACTGTTTTAGTATGGTTTGTATCTTTCTGATTATTTAAAAACTTAACTGTGACAAATACATAGCTTTCTTCTGAGTGTGTGTGTCACTTTTCTACATCTTAATAATTTAATTCAGTATTTCTATGATTTCAAAGTAAATTCTGGCCAACTAGCTCCGACAAAATCTAATAACTTTGAATATAGGTATCAATGAAAGAACTGTTTTAGTATGATTTGTTTATTATTGATATAAGATTGTTATATATCTTTCTGATTATTTAAAAACTGAACTGTGACAAATACATAGCTTTCTTCTGAGTGTGTGTCACTTTCCTACATTTCAATAATTTAATTCAGCATTTCTATGATTTCAGGGTAATTTCTGGCTAACTAGCTCCGACAAAATCTAATAACTTTGAATATAGGTATCAGTGAAAGAACTGTTTTAGTATGATTTGTTTATTATTGATACAAGATTGTTATATATCTTTCTGATTATTTAAAAACTGAACTGTGACTTGATAGAAATTCATTTCTCGTTATAATGTGGTTCGGATTCCACAATGAGCTGTAGGTCCCGTGCTAGATAACCAGTTGGTTCTTAGCCACGTAAAATAAAAATCTAATCACCTTCCAGGCCAGCCACAGAGAGCTTAAGTTAATCAGCTCAGTGGTCTGCTTAAACTAAGGTTACTTAACTTTTTTTCCGGAGCTTTTTAGTGAAGGGTGTGCGCTGGTAAAGAATTAACTCTCTAAAATATGGTAATTTCCTATTTCAGATCACGTATCGGCCGGCAGTCTATACTCTTCCAAGATGTGCTCGGCTAAATACCCTCCTTTGGTACTTCTGCTGCTCCACTTGGTAAGTTTTTGTTTTCGTTTTCTGTGTTCTGCTTGATAAACATATATTCTTTTTTATCGAGATGTCTATTTTATATGTGTTGCTGCCTTTCGTGTTCTTTCTTTACTGTTTCTATAGCCAAAATAATACATTAATATGTAGTAATAATAATAATAATAATAATAATAGTAAAGTATTAATAATAATAATAATAGTAAAATATTATTAATTGTTATTATTATTATTCTTTCTGTTTTCTATAAATAATAATAATAATAATAATATACACAGTACACAATAATAATATTAAATTATTATTATTATTATTATTATTATTATTATTATTATTACATATTATTCTTTCCTGTTTTCTAATAATATTATTAATAATATTAATATTATTAATACATTACACATAATAATAATAAATATTATTATTATTATTATTATTATTATTATTATTATTATTATTATTATTAATTATTACTATTATTGTTATTATTATTATTAATAATATAAATAATAATAATAAAATATTATAAATATTATTGTTATTATTATTATTATTATTATTATTATTATTATTATTATTATTATTATTATTATTATTATTATTATTATTATTATTATTATGAAAGTGATGGAAGTTTCCATGACGATGGCTTTTCGGCCAGATTTTTTAACGAGGCAGACAATTTTACAATATGATTCTCGGAAGGACTTAATAACGGGAAACAGGGGTATCTATGATCGAGAATTCTTCTACTTCTACCCGAGTGGTACCAATGGTGAAACTAAGGAAAGGTGCTACGGTGGGTCTCGTACCAGTTCGAAGTGGCAACGTTAAGGTAAGGCCTAGCATTTAGTATTCATTGCCCGAGTGCCTGCAACGATTACGCGAGCCAGGCTCACAGGCACTTTGTCGAAGGAACCTGAAAAGTTTGGGCTTTGGTTTGATTGTTCGTATTGGAGAGATCTGGTTGAGGGTGAAGATTTTGTACCAACAAAAATACCATGATTACTTTCGATAAGGTTGTTATAGTATGTTTCAATTGTTTTTGTTCTTTGTGTGTTTATGTTGTTTGTCAGCTTGTTAGCAGGATTGCGCAAAACGATAGTAGATTTTGGAACAGATTCGTCTTTGGATACAATGTACGTTTTATTTAGAGTTAGTAAGGCTTCAGTCTCTGTAAATTATTATTATTATTATTATTATTATTATTATTATTATTATTATTATTATTATTATTATTATTATTATTACGAGCTTATTGATCGCGTTATGCGCGCGCCGGAACCCGGCGATGCTGTCTCCTACCTCCCGATTCCCCACCTAATCCCCACTCGGGCGGACAAACAGGTTTGCAGGAGGAGGGTGAATATCTCCCCACCGTCCCGTTCCCCATAACGTACCCCGCCCCCACTCCTGGGCAGGCAAAACTGGTTTGAGCAGGATGGGTGGCTGTGTCATCTCTCCGCCACTGTCACCGGGGAGGGGTCAAACAAGATGTGATTTCTTTTCGGATTTTATTATTTCAGATTATTATTACCAGTCTCTCTCTCTCTCTCTCTCTCTCTCTCTCTCTACAAACACGCACACACATCCTTTCAAGGCTGGCATCCCCAAGTCTAGATCCGGGTTGGGTCCTGCTTCCTAAGGATTTGACTTTCTCTACATTGTTTCCTTAAATCTAGTAATCTCTAACATCTTCCTGGAAGAATCCTTGTTCGAGGTATGTGCATCCAGACCTCTCCAGGTTCCTCCTGAAGTCCCCTAGGATGATAGGTACTCGTTCCACTAATTATTTTTTTATTATTAAACTAGAAAATCCTTTTTCTTCCATTGGAAAATTACTGCAAAATCATAACATAATTCCAGTTCTGGAGAACGAAAGAAAGAAGATAAATGCAGTCTTTTGTGCATATTTATTTAAGTTTTACTCATGAATTTTGCATGGTGGTTGAATATTGCATGCTGAGACTTGTAACAGCTTTTGGTTAGACAAAAACAGTTGTATTGGAGGGTTGCGCATTTATTTGTTGCCAATGACTTCGTAAATACGCCTATGACTCTCTTTGGCTTCGATCAGGAGCTCCGTTAATGAATTTTATTGTTTAAGTATTTCAACTGTTAACAGTTTTTTTAGAATGGCACTCTTAGACATCTTCTAACATGTCTTCCATTGAAAATCTTAGGACTGGTTTTTCGCTGAACCATCCAAAACGATTATCGAGTTTATTTTCATTATTTTTGTTGACGAAAATGTCATCTATGAATTTGGTGCACATTTTGTGCTTCCATGACAAGTTTAGGAGAGAATTTATCGAGGACTCCTTTGCACTCCAAAAGATTGTTGATGATGATCAAGCTGGCCTTATGGTAGTATGGGTTCTTGGTGTTGGGGCATCCCAAAAAAAAAAGTCACAAGAGGGGTCGTATCACTGTAACATCTAGGAGGCGATATAAAAAAAACGTCGATGAGACGAAAGGGTACTTCACTTGGTCACATTTAGTTAACATGGTCTATTTATTGAAATGTCATTTTAATAATTTTAATTGCTGGAACACATGTAAACAGACTTCTCTTATCCATCGACGCAATTAGGCCAAAATAACACTCGAACTGCAAGACATCTATGACCGCAGGTGTTTGAGGACGTTATTAATTTATTGAATTAATTCGACATCTTTTGTGGTATAGGCCTTTTTAAATATAAACTTAGGACGTTTACCTGATTTGTGGTTTTTGACAATACCATTTAATCTAGATAATGGTGAATTCCCAGTGTGGCTGTACAGAACTCAGATCTCTCATAGATTCCTGATAGAATATGCACAGGCGCACGATATTATCAACCCGGTGGGCTATGGAATCATAGCTTTGGGGAGAGCATAGGTCTTCTTGGTGAATCACCAATACCCATTGCCTTTGCTTACCCAAATCTCACCAGATGCACCAATCATATGTGTGCTGTATGTTTGGTCTTCAAGTGCACTGTGCGCTAACGAAATGGCCTGTCCCTTAATTATACTTCTCTTTAGTGACTTTTGATAATTAACCTGTAATAATAGTCTTCGGAAAAGCCATCTGTCTAATTTTTTATCCGAAGCCAAAAGTCTTTTCATCTTGAGAAGATAAGCGGAGAACTTTTCAGTGGATTGCAGTTTGCTGGCGTTTTCTTGACATTCATTTTTCACGGTGTATGTTTAACGCCACAAGGTAACATCGATCGCTTGATTAGTCCTCACTCCAGATGAAGGTCCTTCCATGATTCTTTTGTCATTTTACTGCAATACTTTGTTGTCTGAAAGAAAAAGTACAAACGTTCACACAAGGCTTTTACAGCTTTTTACACCTTATGTTTGAGCAAGGAACCGTGTTTGCTTAAGTTTGCCTTAATTATATCAACACCAGCTTTTACTGTGCCTAAAAGCACACACACACACACATATATGTATATATATGTTTATATATATATATATATATATATATATATATATATATATATGTATATATATATATATATATATATATATATATATATATATATATATATATGTCATATATATATATATATATGTATATGGCTTAATAGTTACATCTCCTCTTGCCCCATGATTCACGGACCCAAAACCAGTAAGCAGCTCCAAGATATGATAAAGGTTAGGATTCTACGTCAGTTATATTGGCATTTGTTAAAAGTACACCATCATATATAGTGTGTGTGTATATATGTATATATATATATATATATATATATATATATATATATATATATATATATATATATATATATATATATATATATATATATATGAAATTTTTATCACACCGTGATTTGAGAGAGTTCATGAAGTTGGGAATGTCGCTTAATATCCCAAATCACGTTACTGGGAATTGAATATTAAGCTTCATTTGTAGCTTCAGTGATATGTGTGTGTGTGTGTGTGTACGTTAGTCATTCTATTCGTGAAGTCGTGAAGCACAAATCATAGCTATTACAAAATTCTCACTACGTTTTTTCATACTCTCAAATGTTAAGCCACAGATTCCCTTAGTGTTTCGTTAACTTTACCTTGGGAACACTGAAACTGAAAGAGAATTACATATAATTATATCTAACCGGACCAGACTTTTAACATTTGCCGTTTGGGATCAATATAGAAATGGCGGTGGACGCATTGACTAAGTTGCGAAGTGAGCTTAATGGATAAATCCAATGGCACTTGTGTATCGAATACTACATATATATATATATATATATATATATATATATATATATATATATATATATATATATATATATATATATGTATATAAATTCCTGACGCCACATCAGCATCGAATCCATGTCTTTCAAATGAAAGACCCGAGCGCTGCCAACCTGATGTGAGTCAGAAATTTAATTCTGTTCCACAAGTAATGTGTGTTGATATTTAATATATATATATACATATATATATATTTATTTATATATATATATATATATATATATATATATATATATATATATATATATATATATATATATATATATATATATATTACACAATCACAAACAGGAGCCACTGCTCAAATCCACATACGGTAATGAGGGAAAGACAGAGCATTTTCATGATTGTTATTGTGATGTGGACGTTTAAAACCATCTCGTTTGCATTTTCAAGGCTGCAAATATTTGAACACCATATTACTCGTAATACTTCTTAGAATATTTCGATTAAAATACAGGATTTATCATATTGACATCTCAGTAAAAGCAAAATATAGCAGAATAGTGAAATTTAAACAAATCAGAATAAAAAATATAAAAAAGAACGTAAACTTAAAAATTTAAAAATAAAAAGACGTAACAATTCGACACTACTCGTTACATCAATATATTTAAAGTGAAAAATAAAAAAAAAAAAAAAAAAAAAAAAAAAACGAAAAAGGTCAAAATAAAATTAATAATGCCAAAAGAAGAAATAGCGCAAAAAACACTACGGAGTAAAACACCCACCCAGCGGGCAGTATCAAAGAGAAACTAAACAGAAGAACCTTCAGAGACCGAGAGAAACGAAAAGACGAAGCGCAACGGCCATTACGTAATGTACAATTGATGGAGGAATTCTGAGTTTAACGACGGAACTAGTTTTTTATCATTGCGGACTCTAAGACGAAGTTCGTTTTCATTTTGTACGTGTCCTATGATTTGAAATCTTTAATTTATGTGTTTTTAGATCTTTTTGAGCGATTCCTGAATATTTGATTCACTTCTGATTGGACAGTCCACCCCCTGTCCTAAAAACTTACTCCTCTATGAGAGTCCAAGCGTACTTAGTAGCCTTTTTGTACATCCAACATAGGTCCTGACTACATCTAGGCAAAAATATATTTGTATACAACGTTGGATGTAAACATTGACTCAACTTGTCTTTGTATATGAACAGAGAACCAATGGTGACTGGGTTCTAGGAATAAGTTTCAAGTTTAGGGCTAGAAGTTCTTTTTTTGTGTATTATATCAATTAGCTTTTTCTGAAATTGTCATCATGAAGAAACGAAAACGGCATACATTTTTAATTTGGGGAACAGTGCTGATAGAGATAGGAGGTACCATTTTCTGGTAGAGTATTTTATTTAAGTAAATTTGAGAAAGAGTTTATGAGGAAACAATTGTTTTCAAAATAAATACCTAATTTAATGATTTCTCGTGAAACTAAACCAGAAGATGTATGTGTCAATGCCCTGTGGAGGAGAGACAATCGAATTAACTTAAATTAAAATAGCAAGAACTATAAAATTCATTCAGACCTGTGAACGTTCCTTTTGCGGTAAATTCCCGTACTAAAACCTTGGTCATTCCTAGAAACCAACACATCCAAGAATGGAAGGTATTTTCCGACTCCTTTTTTCCAGGTAAATTTTATATTAGTGCTGGAATTGGCGAACCCCAGAAAAGCGTCAGCATTAAATCGTGTTTAAAAGCAACGAAACGTCATCCACGTATCTTCGGTAAAAAAGGGGCCGAAAAGATAAAGGACAGTTGTCCAGAAAGCTCTTCCAAAGCATTCATGAATATGTTTGCGAACGTGGTCCAAGGGGCGACCCCATCGCCATACCTTCCACCTGCTTGTACACAACCCAAGAAGATAAAGGTCGTGTCCCGCACGGCCAACACTCAAAATTTGTTTAAAAGCGACCTGCTAAAACTATTAAAACATCACGTCATCAATAAAAGTTTATTCAAGATTGTTTTCAAAATAAATACATCTTCCTGGTTTAGTTTCCACGAGGAAAATCATTAAATTAGGTATTTATTTTGAAAACAATTGTTTTCCTCAAACTCTTTTTCAGGTACTTAAATAAAATACTCTACCGGAAAATGGTACTTATCTCTATCAGCACTGTTCCCAAATTAAAAATGTATGTGAGTTTTCCTGTTTCTTCATGATGACAATTTCAGAAAAAGCCAATT
Organism: Macrobrachium rosenbergii; assembly: GCF_040412425.1. Lineage (NCBI taxonomy): Eukaryota > Metazoa > Arthropoda > Malacostraca > Decapoda > Palaemonidae > Macrobrachium > Macrobrachium rosenbergii. The sequence continues at coordinate 25,529,721 of NC_089795.1, forward strand.
GATATAATACACAAAGAACTACCAGCCCTAAACTTGAAACTTATTCTAAGAACCCAGTCACCATTGGTTCTCTGTTCATATACAAAGACAAGCTGAGTCCAATGTTTACATCCAACGTTGTATACAAATATATTTGCCTCTAGATGTAGTCGAGGGACCATGTTGATGTACAAAAAGGCTACTAAAAGTACGCTTGGACTCAGTAGAGGAGTGTTTTAGGACAGGGGTAGACTGTCCAATCCAGAACAATCAAATATTCGAATCACTCAAAGATCTGTATAACACACATAGAGGCCAAAGATTTCCAAATCATAGTGACATGTACAAAATGAAAACGAACTTCACGTCTTAGAGTCCATAATGATAAAAGCTAGTTCCGTCGTTAAACCCGCGTGAATTCCTCCCATCCAATTGTACATTATGTAATGGCCTGCTGTTGCACTTCTTCTTCGTTTCTTGGTCTCTGGCTGTCCCTTCTGTTAGTTTCTCTTGATACCGCCCGCTGGTGGTGTTTTACCTCCGCAGTGTTTTGCGCTTTTATGTTTTTCTTTTGCAGTATTAATTTTATTTTGACCTTCAATTTTTTTTCGTTTTTTTTTTTTTTTTTTTTTTGCTGGTTTTTTACTAATTTTATTTTGTCTCACTTAAATATATTGATGTAACCAGTGGTGCCAAGATTATTTTACGTCTTTTTACATTTTTTAAGTTTTTAAGTTTACGTTCTTTTTTATATCTTTGTATTCTGATTTGTTTTTAAATTTCACTATTCTGCTATATTTTGTTTTTACTGAGGATGTCAATGTAGTAAATCTATGTATTTTGTCGAAATATTCTAAGAGTATTACGAGTAATATGGTGTTCAAATATTTGCAGCCTTGAAAATGCAACCGAGATGGTTTGTGAAACGTCGGCACAATAAATCATGAAAATGCTCTGTGCTTTCCTCGTTACCCCGTCGATGTGGATCTGAGCAGGCTCCTGTTGCGATTGTATGTGAGGGAACATAACCAGACTGTAGGACACCATCACATCCTTTGGTTCTTTCTTCTCGTTCTGCTTTCGCCTTCAGACTTCGGTTTGGTGGCCTTCACCACTTTCAAGAATTAGTACGGAACTGTTACGGACCCTCCTTCATTCATGTCGTCAGTTGAGAAAGAAAAACAAGAGAAGAATAAATTAGATTTGGACTTCCCAATACTGTCAGTTGAATATTGTACCTAATTTTGTCAAGTTCAAATTGTATAAATCATCTTTTGTATCATTCTGAGTTTTATGTTGATTCAACTAGAAAATTACTGGAGATGGAAATTAACGGTAAGATGAAAAATGGTAATAAGTTGATGAGATGGTCAAGAAACAGAAATCTAAAGTATTTGAAGGTTTACATGCTTCTGTGACTCTGTTATCTTTACTCGCCTTTTAATAAGACTATTAGCAGTTTCTGCCAGCAGATTATCTTGAGACATGACAGTAAGTTAAGGAAATTAGGTGTTTTTGTGACCAGTGTTTAACAAAGATATACATTCTGTATTTAATTTATCAAATCAAAAGGTCCAAAAGAGAAGAGTTTTTACTTCTCTTTAGGGTTAGACTTTGCCTCCCAAATTTTAAGCCTAATTATCAAAGGTTCTTTTCCCAATAATAGAGTCCCTATTTCATAAAATTATACAGCTTCCTTTTGTAACAACGTTGATGGTTTAAGATCCCAGATATCCTCCTTAGCGCATACTACTTTTAGCAAGTTGAGAACGAGATGGACTCCGTTCTTCAAGAAGGAAGACTTGTGTTATTTTGAAGGACATGGCACAAGACAAGAATATTATATTACAAGACCGACAAAGGCAAGGGTACAGAAATTTGAATAAGCAAGAGTATGTGAATAAATGAGACTATACTTAATGACCAATCAAAATTTGAAAAATGATTGGCCCATTAGATCTATATAATATTATAAAACCTGAAGATAAAATTAACAGATTTCTAAGATCTTTAAAACAGAATAATGTCATAGATGAATTAACATATCAGAAATTATTTGTTTCTGGTCATCATATGGCATCTTGTATGGGCTACCCAAGGTCAATAAGGCAGGTACACCGGATGCGGCCTATTTTGTCTGCTATTAACACTGCTAATTATAAGTTAGAAGCTAAATTTTTGGTACCTATGCTAGAACCGCTTACTAAAGGTTCCTACACTACTCTTTGAACGCAGTCACCTTCAAGAATGAAATTTGGTCCAAGACCCTGATTTACATATGGTAAGTCTAGACGTGGAATCTCTGTTCACGAATGTACCTGTGGAGGAAACTATAGAGATAATCTTGAATAAACTTTTATTGATGACAGTGATGTTTTTAATAATTTTAGCAGGTCGCTTTTTAAACAAATTTAGTGTTGGCCGTGCGGGACACGGCCTTATCTTTAACGGAGTTGTGTACAAGCAGATGGAAGGTATGGCGATGGGGTCGCCCTTGGACCCACGTTCGCAAACATATTCATGAATGCTTTGAAGAGAGCTTTCTGGACAACTGTCCTTTTTATCTTTCCGCCCCTTTTTTACCGGGAAGATACGTGGATGACACGTTTCGCTTTTTAAACACGATTTTAATGCTGACGCTTTTCTTAGTTCGCCACCCCAGCACACCTAATATAAAATTTACCCTGAAAAAGAGTCGGAAAATGCGCTTCCATTCCTGATGTGTTGGTTTCTAGGAATGACCAAGGTTTTAGTACGGGAATTTACCGCAAAGGAACGTTCACGGGTCTAGGGAATGAATTTATAGTTCTTATATTTTAATTTTAAGTTGAATTGATTGTCACTCCCTCCACAGGCATTGACACATTATCTTCCTGGTTTAGTTTCACGAGGAAATTATTAAATTAGGTATTTATTTTTTGGAAAACAATTGTTTTCTCGTAAACTCTTCAGGTACTTAAATAAAATACTCTACCGGAAAATGGTACCTCCTATCTCTATCAGCACTGTTCCCAAATTAAAAAATGTATGAGTTTTCCGTTTCTTCATGATGACAATTTCAGAAAAAAAGCCAATTGTTATAATACACAAAGAACTACCAGCCCTAAACTTGAAACTTATTCCTAAGAACCCAGTCACCATTGGTTCTCTGTTCATATACAAAGACAGTTGAGTCCAATGTTTACATCCAACGTTAGTTAAAACATATTTGCCCTAGATGTAGTCGAGGGACCTATGTTGATGTACAAAAAAGGCTACTAAAAGTACGCTTGACTCTCATAGAGGAGTAAGTTTTAGGACAGGTAGACTGTCCAATCCAGATCAATCAAATATTCTGGAAATCACTCAAAGATCTGTAAAACACACATAGAGGCCAAAGATTTCAAATCATAGGACACGTACAAAATGAAAACGAACTTCACGTCTTAGAGTCCATAATGATAAAGCTAGTTCCGTCGTTAAACTCGCAGAATTCTCCATCCAATTGTACATTACGTACGGCCTGCTGCACTTCGTCTTTCGTTTTTCGGTCTCTGAAGGTTCTTCTCGGTTTAGTTTCTCTTGATACTGCCCGCTGGTGGGTGTTTTACTCCGTAGTGTTTTTTGCGCTTTATGTTTTCTTCTTTTGGCAGTATTAATTTTATTTTGACCTTCAATTTTCGTTTTTTTTTTTTTTTTTTTTGCTGGTTTTACTAATTTTATTTTGTCTCACTTTAAATATATTGATGTAACCAGTGGTGTCAAAGATTATTTTACGTCTTTTTTTACATTTTTTAAGTTTTAAGTTTACGTTCTTTTTATATCTTTGTATTCTGATTTGTTTTTAAATTTCACTATTCTGCTATATTTTGCTTTTACTTTGAGGATGTCAGTGTAGTAAATCTATGTATTTTGTCGAAATATTCTAAGAGTATTACGAGTAATATGGGTGTTCAAATATTTGCAGCCTTGAAAAAATGCAAACTCGAGATGGTTTGTGAAACGTCGGCACAATAAATCATGAAAATGCTCTGTGCTTTCCTCGTTACCCTGTCGATATATATATATAGAGAGAGATATATATATATATATATATATATATATATATATATATATATATATATATATATATATATATATATATATATATATATATATATATATATATATATAATATTTGTAATCGTACTAATTTCTAAAGAAGTGTGACATAAAAGGCCTTCGTTAAAAGAACCTAACATAAATTCTGAAGAACATAAAGGAGACTTTTTAACAGAACAGACTCTGTCTTTAATAAATGTTAATTTTCGGGTTTTATAAAAGTCACTAAAGGTCTACCTGACACTCGAAAGGAATGACATGAAATCACAGTATGTAATTTGCATAAAGCTGAACTTTGCTACACAGCTCTATTGTCCAACAACATTGTAAGGCAGTTTTATTATTATTATTATTATTATTATTATTATTATTATTATTATTATTATTATTATTAGTAGCAGTAGTAGTAGTAGTAGTAGTAGTAGTAGTAGTAGTGCCTGAATAAAAATGTTAATTGTACAACCTTCTGAAAAGGACTAACGAAAAAGTTTCAGTTCAGGTTTCTTAAGACGAAGTACCGTATATTTTGTTTAAAGATAAAAGTCTCTCTCTCTCTCTCTCTCTCTCTCTCTCTCTCTCTCTCTCTCTCTACATAAACACAATCACTGTTCGGATCCTGAGCACTTACAACCCATAAACGGCGTTTTGAAGTAAACCTGTATCGAGACTAAGGTAGTAATGTTTCAACCATATATAAGAATTAAATATTCTTACTTATAAAAAAAAAATACGGGGATTAAAATCCAACGTACAGAATCAAATATGTCCCGGCAGAGACGCGCACAAGACGAAAACCCGAACAAAAAAAGTAGAGATAAACCCGAGATCGACTGGTTAGTTTGCTCCTCATTTCCCTCAGTGCCCGATCGCTATTTGGTGAGGGTCTGAGGGGTTGCGGCGGGGGAGTCATCGCTGGAAATGGTCTGAGAAAGTGGCTGGGAGGTGAGTTGAGAGAATTTTGCGACACGACCCTGTACATTACATTTGCATGTTTACAACCCGTGTCGGAAGGGAGCCAGCGACGCGGCCTCTCGGTTTAGGGGCCTAACTGTAGATCTTTTGGTGCTCCCGAATTCAGGGAAATCCGGAGGGCATCAGTTATTCTGCGACCTTCCTGCCAAGTGACTATACCTGAAGTTACACGGACCGATGAAATATACTGCCTCACTTAAATTACGGAAAATGCGGTAGATTTCAAAAGAAAAAATTTTTCTTTCATTTTATCACTGCATGTGATTTCCTTGCTGCAAGTGATTTTAAAGATGTCAGAAGCTAATAAAGCGGCTTCAGCTTCGGAAAGAGGTCTTCAATAGATTTAATATAGAGAGTGAAAAGCTACAGAATTTGCTGACATGCATACAAAGATGATGGATATATAACGCTAACTAGTTCAAGTGGCTCAACAGGTGAGCTAGTTGTTTTTAATATTCGTCTTTCCCATGAACTTAGTTACTTGTCTTCTTGCTACAGCTGGGAGAGAGAGATTAA
>NC_089795.1:25540267-25542767 GCF_040412425.1 Macrobrachium rosenbergii
CACTTATCACCTTATAAGAAATAACTAAGGGTCATCAATTTAATGACACTACACATACATAAATTCATAGCTTGATGTGCAGTAAAATTCCATGGCTATTCAATGTATTAGATTTTTCTATGATTAATTTTCCTTTCTGGCATTAAGAAAGAGAGAGTGCCTTATATGCACGGTATCTTTCGTGATATGTTTACGTTGAAATTAGTACATCTGTTCACAGTATGCATGTTGCTTATCGTTCGGGCTCCGTGCGGACTTCGATAGTATGTCCGGATACGTTTGGAAGTAATATCTGATGAACAAAATGCCTGGACAAAGTCTAAGAAATGCTTAAGGGATATTTAATCATTACGTACACGTAAGCCATTCAATATACTAACGATAGACGGAGCTTATAGTGTGAACAGCCTCACTGATTTATACTTCAAACTGATTTATGTTCGAAAGACCTACAGTGAATCGTGTCATTTGAAACGACTTAATCTGGAATGGCATTGCAGTCTAGCATCATTTTTCCTTCTTTCAACTTTTATCTTTTTGCAAGTTACTGATAGCCATAAAGAAATCGATTCTTGAGATATATTTCAAGTCAAATAAAGAAAAAATTTCTCTTAGGCAACAATCATCTAATGTAGCCATTATTAAACATGGGTTGCAATAAAGAGTCACCCAAAATAAAATCAATATTTGATGTTGTTAGAAAAAAAAAAGCTCCTCATCGTACATGTAAATTTCCCCCAGCCAGATGCCAGATAAAACAAAATGTCCACAACTTTACTGGGCGCGGAAATTCACCTAAGGTTCATTATTTTTGTTTAATAGAGCGCAAACAAATAGCTGCCTGGAATCTGCCTCACTCACGTGTCTGATTTTGATACTCCTGATCTGAACAAACAGAACAAAAAACGTTTTGTCAATAGAGCCCAAAATGAGCTGGGGGAGGGGACAGGGTAAACGTCGTTCAACGCTTACAATAAAGAGGTAGAAGAGCTGGAACAAACAAGTCACAATTATATTTAGGGACGGATTCAAGCAAATATATCCCCCTTCGAATAAGAGGCAGGCACTCTGAGAACTTATTTGCTTTTGGCTTGAAGCTCTGAATGTTTACAGGTACGAAAATATAAATAGCATCGTTTCAAAGAGAGTTTAGAAGCATTCGGGCTAAAGAAGAATATATATTTTCAATTACTGAAGAGACGCATGGCAGATAAAAGAGGAATCTGTATTGAACTCCATATGTGCCTTCGAAGAATACTTCTTTCCATATTCATATTTATATGAATGTTGACTTTACTTACTTTTTCTGTGTTGTTATTATCTTGAAAGATACATTGCAGCATAATCTCTATATATATATATATATATATATATATATATATATATATATATATATATATATATATATATATATATATATATATATTATATCTGTGTGTAAGTTCCACAGGTTCTTTCTTTTCGGAGTGAAGTGACACCAAAGTGTTGGCTGCCCTCTGGTTCCTCAACAAATCTTCAAGGATAAAATTGATAGCCCCAAGCCCCCACCCCCCTCTTTTTTTTCAGCACAGCACCTCTGGCGCCCTTTTTAGTATGGGTAGATTGGTGGGTGGTAGAGAATTAGGGTATGAAATCAAGAAGTGCAAATGAAAGACCAAAGTATTATAATTCAAGAAAATAGCTAGATTCTAACGTTGGCGCTGGCACATATTCAGTATTTCCTCCTACTATTGGGCTTCGCAAAAATGCATTAACGAACATGACACTAACTTTGATGAAAAAAGAAAAATATATAGATAAATAAAAAGGTGCGTTTACAGCAGGCCAAGAATGTTTGAAATAATGGAAGTGTCAGCTTTCAAAAATCCAGTTTATCACTAGAACGAGCCTCGTAAAAGTGATTCTCGTGAAGGAAAATTTTAGGCAGGATGCTGGCACGGTGATGGACCTTTACTAAATTTTGCAGTTTTACTCCATGCTGCCATCGAATTTAACGGGTCAGAATGTTTATCTATTTATCCACCTATCTATCTGTCTATCTATCTATATATATGTATATATGCATATATATATTTATATATAATATATATATGTATATATATGAATGTATCTACCTATCTATCTGTCTATCTATCTATATATATGTATATATACATTATATATATATATTTATATATATATATATATATGTAATATGTATATGTGTGTATGTATGTATGTATATATATATATATATATATATATATATATATATATATATATATATATATATATATATATATATACACACACACACACTACTCATGGTAGGCATCAAGAAGACGAGATGGTTTAGAATCCAGATTCTTACTTGGCACAATAATTTACCGAATATAAAGGCTGAAGACGTACGATCTTCTTTCACTAAGCACCGATGCGTTGTTACGAGAGGTCACAACTACACTGTGTTGGCATATACCGCATATGCTCTTCCCAACAGCTGTTGTTTTGTTTTCCTGAT
>NC_089795.1:25547767-25600267 GCF_040412425.1 Macrobrachium rosenbergii
TCGAGTCTCCCTCGAAGATCCTTGTCAATATTATCCCATATTTGTTCAGGACACTTGCCATCTCTTTGTCGCTCTGTTAGTTAGCTACCGGCCACGAAGGTATTCCGAGTGAAAGGGGCATAAGTGCCACTAATAAAACATAAAGTTGATGAAATCAATTTCGACCTTATGTGTGTGTGTTTTTTTTTTTATTAAATGAAATAAAGGTCCAAAAAAACTGCAAACACCCAAACCTGAAAACATTTCAATGGCTGAAAGAAAGATTTAAAAACCTTGGTACTGTTAGTTAAGTATACCTTAGTTTAACCAGACCACTGAGCTGATTAACAGCTCTCCTAGGGCTGGCCCGAAGGATTAGATTTATTTTACGTGGCTAAGACCCAATTGGTTACCTAGCAACGGGACCTACAGCTTATTGTGGAATCCGAACCACATTATACGGAGAAATGAATTTCTCTCACCAGAAATAAATTCCTCTAATTCATCACTGGCCGGTCAGAGAATCGAACGCGGTGCCAGCAGAGTGCTAGCTGAGAACGGTTACCACCCGTCCAATGAGGAACTTGGTTCTGTTAGAGCCATCAATTTCATAAGATACAAAACCCTGCAATCAAACCATAAATGTTCAATATTCAGATTTTTAAATTATTCTGTTACCTATACAAAGTGAACTCGAGATTGGAAAGATGATGCAATATCAACTAATCAAGAAAGTGCAGATGTTCCTGGAGGTTTTCTTCATATCTCACTTGCTGTGCCACTTACTAAGTTGAGTATATCTTAGTTTAACCAGACCACTGAGCTGATTAAGCTCTCCTAGGGCTGGCCCTGAAGGATTAGATTTTTTTACGTTAATAACGTGGTTACCTAGCAACGGGACCTACAGCTTATTGTGGAATCGAACTATTATGAAGAGCAAATGAATTTCTATCACCAGAAATGATTCCTCTAATTCTTCATTAGTCGGGTAGGAGAGTCGAACGCTGGACCAACAGCGTGCCAGGCGACAGCTCTATCCACCCCTCCAACGAAGAACTATGTGCCACTTACTGAATCTTGGTAAATGTATTAAGGTGAACAGATTCCGAATGCAGGGTTAGAAAAGAGTAAGTAACTGCAAGATATGCGTCATCTTCAAAGTACAGTAGCTTTTATGCATGCCAGTTCCTCGTTGGACGAGTCGGTAGAGTTCTTGGCTAGCACTCTGCTAGGCCCGAGTTCGAGTCTCCGACCGGCCAATGAAGAGTCGGAGAAATTTATTTCTGGTGATAGAAATTAATTTCTCGGTATAATGTGGTTCGACTCCCACAATAAGTTGTGGTGTCCCGTTGTTAGTAACCAATTGGTTCTTAGCCACGTAAAATAAGTCTAACTTTTCGGGCTAGCCTAGGAGAGCTGTTAATCAGCTCAGTGGTCTGGTTAAACTAAGGTATACTTAAATTTTTTTTAAGCATGCCACAGGTAAAAACTACAGGCAAAAAAGGTCTTAAACGCTTCTTAATTGATATCAGTTCACTATAAAGGTCATCAACTGCACGCTGCTGCAAGTTACCTAAGGAAATATGAGTGAATCGAGTGTTTAACCTCACCGCTTAACTTGCGAAGTTTATATCTGTAAGCCCATATGTTATTCAGATCGAAATACTCAGTAATCTAATTTTGTCATTCTGATCAACAGGAACTCAGAACTACTCTGTAATTATTAACTTCACTTATGTTTATTTCCACAAGAGTATTATTTAAAAAGGAAAAAAAATAACTCTCATCTGCAAAAAGCAATTTAATTCAGAAAGATTACGAAATGTACTGAGCATCGGATGTACCCTAACTATCTTATTTCAAAGATAATGGAATTGTATTATCAGGACCTTAACAAGTGCCTAGGCTGTCTAGTTTTCGTCAGTATTTCTTGAACAAGAGGCATGCTGTTTGAGGAGTAACTGTAGCCTATATGTAGCAAGAACAATGTCAGATGACTGCTTCGTCGTAAAAGCTCTTTAAAATGATTCTTTTTGTAACTCTGAATAAATTGCTTTCAAATTCATGCTGTTATCTAAGGACGAAGTGAATAGAAGATGTACTAATTTAACAGGTGTATGATTTGAAAGTGGTTCAACAGAGAGGAAATGGATGCTCGAAGGTTTCTTTGCTGTTGGTTAACATATCAGGAGAATTATTTCCCTTGGCAGGTCTGTAAGCCACGTTTGCTTCGCATCAAATTACAGAACAGTCGTGATGCTTCAACTATAGGCAAGCTCAACGTCTGCAGGTTTCATTAAGCAGCCATAGGTACCACGGTACGATAACAGAACCTTCACAGTCGTTATACGTGGCTACTGGAGCAGTTACTTATCCTGGTAACCTGACCTGGTTATCGTGGAATAGCTGTTTACAAGAATCATGAAAGTATGTTGAGTGTGGAAAAATAACAGTGAGAGTTTTATAACATATTCCTTAAAGATAAGAAAAAAAAAGTTACAGGTAAAGGATTATCCAGCTGAACAAATACATCAGTTCTCTTAAAGTGAAGGTATTTCTCAGAAAACATACCTGCATATTATCTTCAAAAAAGCATATGCTCAATTTCGATATAAAAAAAAAAAATTACCAAAACCGAAAAACTGATGAAGATGAAATAAAGGAGACAATCATAAAGAAGAAACATAATTGTTGTTTATTTAATTATTACAGAGCACAAATATCGGGAGACTAACTAGAAAGAAGGATTTATACAGAATCAGAGAAATAAGAGTTAAGCAAAATTGTCCGGTTTGCAGACTAATTCTAGAACATTGAAACATGGTACAGTACGACAGACACGGGTTAGCTTACGTTCAAAACATATAAGCTCGTATAGTCCGCTGTGCAATTATATCTGGAAAAGGGCTTATTCTCACTAATATGTAAATATGTCCGAACCAGTGTTACGAGAGTGATTCAAGGTATATTTATGCTATATGTGTACTGCCCACCTGTTTTTGATCGTGTACATTTCTGTGATTATTGAATATCTGGAAATAACTGGCCTATTACACTCGTTTGGCAATTTTCTCTTTCTTTCTTGTTTTAACTATGTAATCTTACTATTACTTTTTTGTTTTACTCCCAATAAAAAATTATTATGCAATCAATTTCTGTCAACTGTTTTTATTCTGAATCTGGATACTGAAAAAATAAAATCACGTGCACTCTGGATTTGTTATTTAGGTTACATTTCATATTATAAAACAACTTGATTACTAATTCTGCTCTCTATCCATTTTCATGACATTAGTAACCCTTGCAGTCACGACCCTAGACAAAACCCAATGACTCCATTTTTAACGCAGCCTAACTTCATAAGCCTGACCTACTGATCCTCTCCTTGTTTGGTACATGGTGTCTAATCTGCAAGTCATGAATATGCAGTTATCCCGCCTTATTTTCTGCTGCTATCATAGTACTAAACATGGAACTCCTATTTTTTTTTTTTTTTCTTTACACCAAGTCCATTCACTTTCATTTTTGTCGTCAGTTATTATTTAATTTTCTTCAGTAATAAAGATTTCACTTTGCTGTCAGAGGTTGGCAATGCTATATAATTGTCATCTATATTTTAAACGATATGGTTAGATTTTATACAATTTGTAGTGATAATATCTTCTTCCAAACAGAAGACTGGTGACACATTAAGAAAATGGTTGATATATAACACAAAGAAAATTCAGCTTAGATAAAGTATTCATAAAACAGCCGGATAAAATTGAGAGAGAGAGAGAGAGAGAGAGAGAGAGAGAGAGAGAGAGAGAGAGAGAGAGAGAGAAACTCAGCCTACTATCATTTGTCATTCTCGGAAGTCGTTTTAGAATTTTCAGAAGGGGAGATTTGACATTTTTCACAACCGAGCTTTAGCCCATTTTGTTATAATAGTTTTAGGATTCTTTTCATCCCATAGCCTCCCCCCTTTGCGCTACCGTCACGCCTGATGTTTTGATAGAGGTTCAAAGAGTTCCACCTGCTGAAAGATACTTCCAGGCTTCTCAGTCGAACGTACTAGATTTCTCAGAAGTGAGATTTCTGCCGTATAAAGCAAACGCTCTGGTATGTTCCATATTCCTTTCACTCTGATTTGAATCGGGGTCTTAACTTTCGTCCAAAAGTATTCCTGGGCCTCAGCTAAATTCCAGTATATCAAAATATTGCATCGTATGCACCATTTTGATATACTGGATATACCTTTAAGTGATGACTGCTGATGCTCATCACGCATTACTTAAAGGTGTTTGCCAAGTCCTTTCGGCCCCTAATCCCACATACTCCCTAGACGTTTACTTTACCTCTGTTCCCGATTCTGTTCTTCATTTTTGCTGTCCAACCTCTCTAACTCTTCTCTCTTAGTGCGACATCAGATTCAAATTTTCATCTTTTTTCCCGCTGTCCAACAGCTCCAACGCTCTCTTTCATTGTCCCCAACACTGAATGCCGAAAGTTCCCCAGTTCTTGGCTTGACAACCTAAATCTCCTAAAGTCAAGCAATCATATCCATAATTACCAACCCAATATACTACAATATACAGTTTTTAGCAAACGCTTTTATGAACTAAAGGCATTCTCGTTCCTTGTCTCAGTTCATCTCCACCATACCTTTATTTTGATATTCAAGAAGCTCATTTATCAAAGCTCTAATAATCTATCAAGGATATTCACTGTAGATAGAATTTGACATTTGAGGGCCTCCTTCAGCATGACCCCGGTTCCTTGATTTTGAAATATCCTAATCAACAATGATGAATACACATCTTTAAGCATTAATAGACATCAGGGCAAAACCTTTAAAATGATTTCTATTTTTCGCGGTAAGAATAATTTATAAACAAGCTTAGAAAATTGAAACCCCAGTTATTAAATGTGGGAGTTTTACTCAGTTCGGTAGCAGAGTCATTTCCTTAAAACGGTAGGGTGAAGAAATTATCAGTTTAGGACAGTATGCCTGAGTAACGTTATTGGATTTTTGTTTGTCATTTATAGTTATCAGCAAAAATGGGAAATATATCATATTCTAATCATAAATATTATATTCCCGTTCAGAATGCCAAACTACAACAGTTAAATGCCACCAATGTACCTTATTTTCTTGGGCTTGGTTTTAACCAAACTCTTTTTTCCCCAAATACAGATGTGTGTTACACATAACTACAGATGGTGTTACATCACACCACCATACACGTCAAAAGGGTGGAGAAATGGAGATAGAGAACGTGGAGTTCGATGATAAGAGGCAATGATAGCTGATAAAAGATGGTAATATATCTTCTTATATCATCTCAGGTACACTTCCCGCGTGTAACTGTTAGCAGGCCCTTCCTCGCCCTCATTCGCCATGAAGACCGCCCTCCTCCTCTTAGCGGTAGCAGGCGCTGCCCTGCTATCCGTCGCCTCGGCCGGTGGGTACAGAAACCAAAAGCTGTAGCTGAAACTGATATATTATATCTTTTTTCTGTAAGGTGAAACAACTGAATCTCTATCCTGAAGGCTTAAAATGTAAATTTGCAGGAAAATTAAACGTTACTCACTGGTGGAAAGTCAGTGTATATCTTTTTTTTTCAAAGGCCAAATTTTGTCTTGAAGTCCCAGGACGTTCTGCCCAAAGGATAAATTTGTAGGCAAGTCGTGTTGAAAATTAAACATTGCAATTACTCACTGGTGCAAAGTCAGTGTATATCTTTTTTTTTCAGTAAGGTGAAATAAATAAATCTTTATCTTGAAGGCTTAAAATGTCAGGACGTTCCGCCCAAAGGATAAATTTGTAGGCAAGTCGTGTTGAAAATTAAACATTGCAATTACTCACTGATGCAAGGTCAGTGTATATATTTTTTTTTCAGTAAGGTGAAATAACTGAATCTCTATCCTGAAGGCTTAAAATTTCAGGACGTTCCGCCCAAAGGATAAATTTGTAGGCAAGTCATGTTGAAAATTAAAAAATTTATTACTCATTGGTGGAAAGCCAGTGGTTAGCACTTAATGTCAAAAAGAATGAAGCTGCAATAGATTCCGGTCAGAAGATAACATTCCTAACACTTCTGTTAAGATAAATTTAATTGTTATCACTTCTCGCAAAACATGAATTTGTTAGCAATTTTTATAACTTTAAAGTAGTAAGGTTTTATCTTAAAGCTAAAATTCCTAATACATACTTTGCGACGAAGTTTATTAACTAGTACTTCTTTGCCAAAGTTCTGGAATTGCTAATACATTCTGCCAAAATATTATACTTGCCAAAAGCCAAAATTGCTGTCAATTGTTGGAAAAACTTTAAATTATCATAACTTCTAATCAAAATATGTGCTGGCCCTCTTTACGAGAAACTCAAATGATTGATACTGCTGCCGGTCAAAAGGTTTTCTATTATCAGCTCTCTTCAAAAACTTATATTCGAGCAGAAAAGTCAAATCATAGAGTCATTAGACCGAAACTAACTAAACTGCAAGAACTTATTAAAAAGAAACTCAAATAGATAGTGTTCTCCGCAAAAAAAATCAAATAACTAGTGCTTCTTGCAAAAAAAAAAAAGTTTAAATTCCTATTACTACCTGGTCAAGATATGGTTAAATTAATAGCACTTCCTGTACAATACAGGTTTATATTACAAATAAAAATAACTGAAATAATGTGAATTTGATGAGTAATTCTTCGCCACAAAAAGATGGCCTGCAGGTTTCTTTTGACGGATAATAGTACAACTCTCTTTAAGTTATATTTCCTTTTCGTGTCTACCTATGAAATGTTTCCTGTTTCCCTTCTTGGGATCTTTTAAGTTCACTTTCATGTCCATAATCGGTTCTCGATATTGAACATTAGCAGCGATGCATCGTACTTTTGGATATTTCTCTATAAAGGGATAATAGCAACAGGAATTTTGAGAAATTATGCCGAGATTATCTTCTCTGAAAGAAAATATTAAAAAAGAGGGCTCCAGTTTAGGGAGCCTTTTATTGCTCACAGGTGATTACCCCACAGTTTTAGCATTTCTTCCAATATGGGTTTTCCAAGAAACGATTCTTGGAAGTAAAGTACTACAACCTATGAAAATTTTGTAGGAGATAATGAACGAAAGTTGGATAGATGTTTAAGAAAACCCATTAAAAATTGCATATTTAGGGAGTTACATTGTAAATAACTAGCGTATATTGTACAGCAAACAAGAACCTTTAACGTTACTGCAGTTAAACTTCTCTAATATCAATTTACATGACCGAAAGGTCTAACAACTTGCTAATGCTAATCTTACTATTATGATATTTCTACAGTCTCCTGAAAATTTCACTTTCCCAGATGTTTCCAATGCCCAGAAGCAGCATGATGTGAACTATCTGCTGTGGAAGGTAAATGAACACCTTCGTGATGAGAAACACCTAGACTATGCTAAAACCTTTGACCCAGAGGCCGACAAATCCCATTACACGGATAATGGAGAAGCTATCCACCGCCTCATGAAAGAACTCAAGGATCACCGTCTCCTGCAGCAAAAGCACTGGTTCTCCCTATTCAACGACAGACACCGCGAAGAAGCTCTTATGCTCTTTTGATGTCTTCATGCATTGCAATGACTGGGAAACAGCCGTCAAAAATGCTGCCTATTTCCGTGACCGAATGAACGAGGGAGAATTCGTGTATGCAATTTATGCTGCTGTCATCCACCATCCACTGGCTGAACATGTTGTTCTTCCTCCACTCTATGAAGTCACACCTCACATGTTTACCAGCACGGAAGTCATCCAAGAGGCCTATGCAGCTAAGATGAAACAGACACCTACCAAAATCAAATCAACCTTCACAGGCACAGCTAGGAACAAGGAACAGCGTGTTGCCTACTTTGGAGAAGACATTGGCATGAATACCCACCACGTATTCTGGCATTTGGAATTCCCATTCTGGTGGCAGGATTCTTATTCTCACAAACTCGACCGCAAAGGAGAAAACTTCTTCTGGGTACATCATCAGCTCACTTGTCGCTTTGATGCCGAAAGAATTTCCAACTACTTGGACCCAGTCGAGGAACTGCAGTGGGATAAACCTATCCATGATGGATTTGCTCCTCATACCTCCTACAAGTATGGAGGAGCTTTCCCATCTCGTCCTGATAATGTTGATTTTGAGGACGTTGATGGCGTTGCACGTGTTAGAGACATGATCATCACTGACAGCCGTATCCGAGACGCCATTGCTCATGGATATATCGTCAAGGAAGACGGTTCTCACATTGATATCATGAATGACCATGGCATTGATGTTCTTGGTGATATTATTGAATCTTCTATGTACAGTCCCAATACTCAGTACTATGGCGCTCTCCATAACACTGCCCATATTATGCTTGGTCGTCAGACAGATCCTCATGGTAAGTATAATATGCCACCAGGTGTCATGGAACACTTTGAAACTGCCACTCGAGATCCCGGTTTCTTCCGACTTCACAAATATATGGATAATATCTTCAGGGAACACAAGGATAGCCTTCCTAGTTACACTAAGGAGGAGTTGGATTTTGAAGGAGTTCATGTTAAGAATGTTGCCATTGACGGAACCTTGGAAACTTACTTTGAAGATTTTGAATACAGTTTGATCAATGCAGTCGATGACACCGTTGAGATTGCTGACGTTGAAATCGACACCTATGTTCCACGTCTGGACCACAAGGAATTCTCATACAACATTGATGTTAACAATGAAAAAGGATCTGAAGTTTTGGCAACTATTAGAATTTTCGCTTGGCCTCATGAAGACAACAATGGTGTCAAGTTCTCCTTTGATGATGGCAGATGGTATGCCATTGAGCTGGACAAATTCTGGGTAAAATGTAAGTAATACTTTTTCTTGATATATTTCGTATATACCTCTCTTTTCATTTTTGACTTTAACAACATTTATGCTAAGTTACATATACATCAATAATAATTTTTCCTTTTAAAATCAGATCACCTCTATGTAAAGTTGAATTCATATACGAGTTGTGCTACATATGATGCTACAAATAATGTCTGAAAGATTAAAGTGCATTAGGAATATCGAAAACAAGAGTAGAATCAGTTTTATATGTTCTTGCTTTCGTTAATGAGTATGAAAGGCTTTATTGAGGAATAATTAACAAGAATAATGCTTTGTGTCTAACTGCACTAATCCCTTAAAACATCTCTTGACAGTATCTCCAGGAGATAACCACATCGTCCGTAAATCAAAGGAATCTGCTGTCACAGTAGCTGATGTCCCTAACTTCAAAACCCTAATGGAGAAGACTGAGGCTGCTCTCTCAAGTGGAGGAGACCTGGATTTACACGAATACGAGAGTGCCACTGGTCTACCAGATCGTTTCCTCCTGCCCAAAGGTAACCAAAATGGCATGAACTTCGACCTCTTCGTTTGCGTGACAGACGGCGAGGCCGATGCTGCTGTGCCTGACCTCCACACCAAGGACAACTTCATCCATTACGGTGCTCATGGAGTCTACCCTGATAAGAGGCCTCATGGTTACCCATTCGACCGCCACGTCGAGGATGAACGCATCTACGAACAAATTACCAACTTCCACCACACACACGTTAAGGTTTACAATCATGGTGAACACATTCATCATCATGACTGAAAGACTGTATTCAAACATTAAATAATACAGCTATATATGAAACTGATATTGTGAATAACTTATTTCTTCCTCAGGGAAATTACATACTGTAGGTACTTGAGAGGTGACTCTTAGTTACCCGTCTTATTACTATTTTAGAATAAAAAATCTATGGAGTAAACAAGAGTAATTTTAGGATAAGCTTACTTGTATTTTAAGTATATACGTGGATAGCGTAAATAAATAGAAAAACAAAAATCAAGATTCTTATACTTGATTGAAGTTAAAGCACAAGCACCACATTTAATTAAAACTTAGTTCTAAGCTAAACAGTTTGGATGGGGTATTTGTTTAAATAAAACTACCATTTGGAAAGGACAATTTTAGGTATTTAGTTGAATAGTTGTTTCGTAATAACTGATAAAAAAACGCGGAGGACAACATAACGTCAATTATCTATAACACCGATCGCGGCTATACTGAAGAAATAAAGAATTCTGCGTGTTTTTTTTTTCTTTTGAGAGGAAATAACTGCCAGACACGGGTGAACAAGCGTTGGTTCAGGATGCTATAAGAGAAACAAAAGGAAATGTTCCAGTTTTCATTTTTAGTTTCTGTAAAAGAAGACTATTGAGATGGCTATTTTTCTGTCCGTCCGCACTTTTTCTGTCCGCCCTCAGATCTTAAAAACTGCTAAGGCTAGAGGGCTGCAAATTGGTATGTTGATCTTCCACCCTCCAATCATCAAACATACTAAATTGCAGCCCTCTAGCCTCAGTAGTTTTTATTTTACTTAAGGTTAAAGTTAGCCATGATCGTGCATTTGGCACCGCTATAGGCGCCAACAGCTCAGACCACCACTGGGCCGTGGCTGAAAGTTTCAGGGGTCGCAGCTGAATGTTTCATGGGCCGTGGCTGAGAGTTTCATACAGAATTATCTGTATAGAAAACTAAAAAGCGCAAAGGTATTGAAAGTTAAAGAGGTCAGTGTGACAAAATATCACGAATGCTCGTTACATATGAGTAGGACCAGTGAAGATGATGATGATGATGATAATGATGATTATTATTAACTTTGTTATTTTTTGTGCCTATTTTTTGCGTGACGCTAAATGAAATATCACGAAATTCTTGAAGAAAAGCACAATTCATAATATCCATAGGCACATAATTCTGTAACCGAAATCATTCTAGTCATCTATGAAACCGGAAACAGTATCAGGCTTTTCAGTGGCATTATGAAGTAGGTGAAAGGAAGACAACAACAGGAAAAAAGAGAAGCTTCAGCATTTTAATGCACATTTTATGCCATGAAAAAGAAGCGAGAAAAACCTCACCCAACCTCAAGCCCAGACAGCCCCGACTACCAGTGTCTCTGTGCTCTCTCATGACTCTTCTCTCAGAGAGGCCACGCTTCCCGCTTTCTTACCAACCCTTCCAGACAATATCCTGGAAGTACCATCGAGTTCCAGACATTTATATCTCCTAGAGTATATTTTTTTCAGGTTTTGCTCTCTCTAGGGAGTATGACCATCTAAGAAAGTTTCTCATTACAGATGAAAGGCAATTGTAAAAGCATGGAATTAAGTGACAAGATTTGTGTGGGCAGTTTTAGGTTTTCCACTTGCCTTAATTATTTACTATTGTAAACCACTTTACGAATCCTTATAATAACAGGTTTAACACACTAATATAGAGTTTTGACTCTTCTTTCCAATTCACGCATTTTTTTAAAATTATTTTTCACGTTGTTCTATACATATACAGTGAAATTCTTAATGTTCCACTTCTGCAGCTGCTTCCCTGAGAAAAGTGTCAATGACCGAAGCAGTTACGACGACAGAATGTAACTGTTTGTTATGCTTTCAAATCAAAGCTCCCGCTACCAACTAAAGTTAGTCTTATGGCATTTTTCAGGATTAATTTTCTGTATTTACTTTTATGGAGCTGCTGGGAGTTTTTTTTATAATTTCACAAATGAATATTTGTAGATGATCACTGAACTAAATCAGCATAAAAATATAAGCTTAATAGAGTTGCAATGCACGGCGAAAAGTGTATGGCGGATTATAAGAGAAAATTAAAACCTATATAACAGCCACATTCTTTTTACTCGCAATACATGCAAGTAATCCGAAATTCCGACTCTTGTTGATGTATCAGCGCAGAGCACTCTCAGCACAAAGACTCCATAAAGAATTACAACAGTTCCATACTACTAAACAAAGAACATGAATCCTGGAAAAATGCTATAAGACTAACTTTAGTTTGCAGCAGGGAGCTTTATTTATGTGCGTTAGAGTGTAGATGATGTTGCTCACGTATAATATATACATATATATATATATATATATATATATATATATATATATATATATATATATATATATATATATATATATATATATATCTGGTATGTATATACATATATATATACATATATACATATATAATATATATATAATATATATACAGTATATATATGTATATGTGTGTGTGTTTGTGTGTTTATAAGACATTTTCTGCTCAGAATGACCTTTTCTTTCATTCCCCAAAATATTTGCATAAATTCATTTACCCAAAAATATTTATGTATATATATATATATTTATATATATATATATATATATATATATATATATATATATATATATATATATATATATATATATATATATATATATATATATATATATATATATATATATATATATATATATATATATATATATATATATATATATATATATATATATATATATATATATATATATATATATATATATATATATATAAATGACACCGTGATTTATATACAACCCATGAAGCTACAAATGTCACTTAATATCTTGATAGCTCAGTGGTAGAACGTCGACTGGAGTTGCTGGATAAGTTCTGCGTCCTGGGATCGCGACCCAGCAGTACCAATCCAATTATCACTTATAAATTCTCCTTCGGTGATAATTCCTTATCGGGATACTCCCGAGGTAGCGTGAATTTGATAATAAGCAACATTTGTAGCTTCATGATTGTATATAAATCACGGTGTGATAAAAAATTTCATAATAAGAGCTGCGTGTTCCAAACGTACCAGTGAACTATCATGGCGGAGGTGGGCTAATGCCGAGGTTAAGTACAATTTCCCCACTCGCGACGGGAAAAATAAGTACAGCAAACTCGGCATTGACTTGTACCTCTCTTGATAGCTCAGTGGTAGAACGTCGACTGGAGTTGCTGGATAAGTTCTGTGTTGTGGGATCGCAACCCGGCAGTATCAATCCATTTTATCACTTATAAATTTGCCTTCGGTGATAATTCCCTATCAGGACACTCCCGAGGTAGCGTGAATTTGATATTAAGCGACATTTGTAGCTTCATGATTGTATATAAATCATGGTGTGTTAAAAAATTTCATAATAAGAGCTGCATGTTCCAAACATACCAATGAACTATCATGGCAGAGGTGGGTTAATGTCGAGGCTAAGTATAATTTCCCCGCTCGCGACGGGAAAAATATGTACAGCAAACTCGGCATTGACTTATACCTGTCTTGATAGCGCAGTGGTAGAACATCGACTGGAGTTGCTGGATAAGTTCTGTGTCGTGGGATTGCGACCCGGCAGTACCAATCCATTTATCACTTATAAATTCCCCTTTGGTGATAATTCCCCATCGGGATACTCCTGAGTAGTGTGAATTTGAAATTAAGCGACATTTGTAGCTTCATGATTGTATGTAAATCACGGTGTGATAAAAATTTCATATATATATATATATATATATATATATATATATATTTATGTATATATATAAATATATATATATATATATATATATATATATATATATATATATATATATATATATATGATTATTATCACTTTTGTACGTGATTCATTTATCACACCTTACCACATTACCCGTTTCTTATTTTTTTCACCTGTGGTAATGTGTGATATATATATATATATATATATATATATATATATATATATATATATATATATATATAAGTATATACATATATATACTGTATATATATATGTGTATATATATATATATATATATATATATATATATATATATATAATTATATATATATACACATATATGAGAGAATCTCATTTTTGTAATAGATTACATCTCGATCACACGCACAGCATTTTACAATACTCCTGCCACCAAGGACAGATACAGGTTTATTTTCAAACATGATATGCAGATAGAACAATGAAAGTTGAAATTAAACATAAAAAGTAAGCGAAACTATATACAATATATGCAAAGAAATTACAGTTTTTAAAGAAAATTAGACTCCTCCTGATTCAAGCCTCTACGTAATTCAGCATTCCTTATTTAAATTTCAACAAATGCCCTTGTGTAATATTTTGAAGTTGGTGATGCTAAAATTAGTGGAACTTGTGCCCGCAATGTTGTCTGATAGGTGAAGAGATTAGGACTCTTTAATATTTATCTAGTTGGGACGGCAGTTCGCTTCCTCATTATAATATCTGTATTCTTGAGTGCATAATTTTTTCTTATCACACTAACACCGTGTGCTGCACTTTTCATTTGCTAATTTTCTATGCCCTAATGCATGTAAGATATTCTGTTAACTTTACCATAAAATTCGAAACTTTTCTTTCCATTATTAATACTTCAATGTTCACGATTTAATGCTTCGATATGATCCCAGGGGCATTGTTTTAACTTAACTTTTTTTTTTATTCGCATTCGGTTTTGTCAGCGTTCATTAATTTATCTTTGAATGTTTTTTTTTAATCTGTGGAAATATTGAATCCATGATAGTGACCCGTGTAAAAGTAGTCCAAAATTTTTCTCATATTCTTAAATGATTGCGTAGTAAGAACAGTTTTGTTGTATTTAATTCCAAAGTCATTGTTATTTGTATTCCATATTAGTGTATGAAGGGCCTTTAAGCATCGTCAGCAAAAATTAGTTCCGAAAAGATATTTTTCATTACTAATGGCTCCCCATACCGTGGTTTGTTTCGTCTCGTTAAACACGACTCCGCCCTCAGTGCTAGTGTTTAAAAAACAAGAAAAAAGTGCACACACTCGATCACAGTTTTGTATATTTTGCTTTAGGTTAGCATGGTAAAGCATCTTTAAAAAGCTTAAGATCATGTTACCATCGTTGACGACGAACTTCCACTACATTCAAGTTAAGGATTCTAACATTGAGGGACACACTCCCAACCATAGATAATTCCTATATCTTCCCAATCACAGACTCAGTTTCAACGAAATTTTGAATGTGAATAAAAAGAAATAATGTTATGCGTCTACCATATTTTAAAATGTGTAGGTATTCAGAAAGAAGTGCAACCCAAAGAGAAGCTTCTCTAGTGAATCCTCCAAAATATAACCTAAGAGTCATGAGTTCTTTCGGTGACTTTCCAGTTTTAATTTGGAATTTTTTAATCCTTAAACTGAACATTCCATAAGAAAGAAGGATTATCCTTCGAAGTCACACCAGAATGAGCAACATCCCCAGTTTCATTGACGACGAGCAGGTACCTCTGCTCTTCATCAACATTGTTATCCAAGGTCATATTTCTTTAAAAGAAGAGTTACACTAATTCAAAGAGTGACAGTCTAGGCAAAAAATACAAGGTTGTTTTAGGAAACGAAACACTAAAGGTCAAGAATTTGTTGTATGGCACCAAATACTGACCAATGTACATTATCCGATTTTTTTTATAAACATATGATCTATGTCCAAAATTAATTCTTTACAGGCATTATAACAGAAGTGCAAAACATGTGCATGTAAGTAAAATTCTTTAAGGCGCAATAAAATGGCGATGTGAATATGAAATATTTAACGACAATAATATTTACACTTAGGAAAGAATTTTCAATAGAAGAACGTCATGTATGCTCGTCGGTATTGTTTACTAAAAATGAAATTTAATTTAAGAGTAAGGCGCTTAAATTATAATCACCCTAACATATTATTCCCCGTAATTACAGTTCAGAAAAATGAATACGAATAGATCAAGGAAAACGTTCTTTAGAGTATCCTCAGGTCCGGGAACCCACAAAACGAATGGGAAGTCTACGATACATATTCTAAAGAAGAGCCCAGTATTAGGGAACATGGCTATCCACTTATGTGCTGCTTGAGGCTACTCACGGTGACCCTTTAAGATGACCCACCTAATGGAAGTAGCAAGATAGATGCTTCCTTAACCTATGCAAAGCAAAATTATAAATGAAAGTAGAATTTAAATCCCGTTATATAAATCATTTTGTACTATGAATCCAAGATGCTGACATCTTTGAATCGGTGTGTGTGTGTGTGTTTTTTCATACGCTGTTCATCGAACATTGCGCGCTAATCGATAGGGCAATAAATCATTTAGGAGGTATAAAGAAAGTGTTATAAATTATAGTCAGCTATTTTTTAAGTATTTTATAAATTACACTCAAAACCATAAGGTGGTTTCTTGCTTTACGGCTGTATTTAGGAAAGATTCCAACCATGCATCGTTTGGATGCTAAGCAGCGGCTTATTGAACAGCGACCTAAAGAGGGAGCGTGAATTTTTCGCCTGTATGGAGTTTTTGAATACTGGAAAATGTAGAGCCATTTATAAATACTTCTACTTTTAATAAACCCTTGAAACTTGGGAGGGAATGAAACGAAAACCACAAACATTACGAAGAGTTTTAAAAGTCTTTTTAGAAAGTTGGGTTCAGTGCTTTTATAATAATGATAATAATAAAGTCTTTTATTAATATTTTTACTTGTTTTTTCTGTACAAGATGAGTAATCGCTTACAGAGACCGACCTAAAATACAAATAAACTTGTAAGTAAAGTTGCAAAGAATTTTATCCCATGAGAGAAAACAAACAGAAAACAATAAATGTGAAAATTTTAACAAATAGTCATAAGAGAAAACAAACAGAAAACAGAATAAGAATAAAAATTTAATCAAATGGTAAATACGTACATGCATATTTAAGCAATATCTCTCAGCCAAACTATCATGTGCTGCCTGTGCTTAAAGGAACCGCAATAAATTCCTTCTAACCTGTGAACATCGGCTTTGATAGCAGTAATCAAAAGTCTGCTTCATAATATTATGGTAAAGAATATAGATATTCTTGTTATTAGGAGCAGGACAAAATAGCACCTCAGGTGAGTGTGTGAATTAAGTACCAAAGAAAATAGGTAACATTCACTGACC
This sequence comes from Macrobrachium rosenbergii, assembly GCF_040412425.1. Lineage (NCBI taxonomy): Eukaryota > Metazoa > Arthropoda > Malacostraca > Decapoda > Palaemonidae > Macrobrachium > Macrobrachium rosenbergii. Next base: position 25,564,582 of record NC_089795.1, read on the forward strand.
TTATGGGGCTAAGTAATAGACACTAAGCACAGGAAAGTATATATAGCACACTAGGCCCAGGGTATTAAGTAATATTTATTGTGGCTCAGGCTTCAGTTATTAAAAGAAGCTCTTCGGTACTTACTCCTGTTGGTTTTCCAGATTTTCTCTAAGTAGTTGCTGGTAGTCACACAGTAAAACACTTCTCTATAAAGATAGGAAGTCTTTCGAGCAACACACCACATTCAAGAATTCTTATATGTGGGATCTGAAGCACTGTAAAAAGGCAATTTGGAGTATACGTTATCTGTAGGTATTTTCAAACACTGAGTGTGATTTAGCGGGGTTTCCTACATTAAGTAATTCGCGTAGGGACATTGCATGAATTGATTAATGATGTCTTAATTTCCTCATCAGTTCCGTGCACTACTTATGCCGTCACTTTCGGATTTGATCCAGTGATGATCATGTCTCTAACTCTTGCAACGCCATCAACGTCCTCGAAGTCGACATCATCAGGGCGAGAAGGGAAAGCTCCTCCATACTTGTAGGATGCGTGAGGAGCAAATCCATCATGAATAGGCTTATCCCAATGCAGTTCCTCGACTGGGTCCAAGTAGTTGGAAATTCTTTCGGCATCAAAGTGGCAAGTGAGCTGATGATGTACCCAGAAGAAGTTTTCTCCCTTGCAGTCCAGTTTGTGAGAATAAGAATCCCTCCACCAAAATGGGAATTCCAAATGCCAGTGTCTTCTCCAAAGTAAGCTACACGTTGTTCCTTGTTCCTGGCTGTGCTTGTGAATGAGGATTTGATTTTGGAAGGTGTCTGTTTCATCTTAGCTGCATAGGCTTCGTGGATGACTTCGGTGTTGGTGAATAAGTGAGGTGTGACTTCATAGAGTGGAGGAAGGACAACATGTCCAGCCAGTGGATGGTGGGTAACAGCAGCATAAATTGCATACACGAATCCTCTCTCGTTCATGTGCTCCCGGAAATAGGCAGCCATTTTAGTGCCCGTATCCCAGTCCTTGCAATGTATCATGACGTCGAAAATAGAAGAGCTTCTTTGTGGTGTCTGTCGTTGAAGAGGGAGAACCAATGCTTTCGTTCCAGCAGACGGTGGTCCTTGAGTTCTTTCATGAGGCGGTGGACAGCTTCTCCATTATCTGAGCAATGGGATGTGTCGGCCTCTGGATCGAAGGTTTTGGCATAGGTTTTATGGGTTTCATCACGTAGGTGCTCATTTACCTTCCATAGGATAAAGTTCACGTTGTGCTGCTTCTGGGCAAGAGGTACATTTGCAGTTAAATATAGAAAATGAATAGATAGAAAATCGGGTTGAGGGATGGGCAACAGTTATTCGAAAATTGTCCTCGCATTGTATCACTCAGTTTTGACTCATTTTAAAATGACCACAAATAGTTTGTAATAGAGTAGTTTTTATTATTATTTCCTCAACGTGTGATGTATTCCATTTTCAAAGGTATACTTTATATTAATATAGTCTAAAATTGCAGTGCATGTTATCATGGAGATTTTTATATTATTCAGTATTGTAGTAAACGAATATTTTTCAGAGCTTTGGATATAAGTTACACCTTTTATATCTTCATGTTCTACCCTTTTTTTATCCTTTTAGCATTATAATTTTTATAAATATTCTGCTGTTCACCCTCTCTGCATCATTTAGTAAAAATATCAGTCTAACAAAGACAGAAAGGCGTCTTCATCTATGCTAAGGGAGGCTGGGTGTTTCAAAAAAGTAACGTCTTTAGTTAGCATTAGAGGCCTAACCCATAGGGAGGGTCTTACCAAGTAACCTCTGGTAAAGGTGGTCTTAAGCTTCCTTTTGCTCTGTCCTATGCATTCGGCAATGTCTCTGTCAATTTTTCAGACTGCCTGGGGCGATGTACGAAGTCGGAAAAACACCCCAGGCCTACAGCTCTGACCTGAGCCAAGTCAGAGAGATTCTAATGTCCGAGCTGAGAACACACTTCGTGCTCAGGCAAAACTGTGTCCTTTGTAACCCCCCCACCCCCCCCCCATCTTTTCATTAGTGAATAACATTACCGTGAGTTTTCAAGAATCTGTCTTGTCAGTTGCAGTGCGCAAGCAAACCACATAACGCTAATTCTGAAAATCGACAAGTATCTGCTGTTTGTTAATGTTTCTTCCCTTATATCTCAACCTTTCTATTGTTTCCTCTTCACCACCATCTACGAGGACCTGGTATAACCAATTTACTTTTATGAAGTCTAGTGTAAAAATAATTAATATTGCCTAGTGACTGTGTAAACTATTCCCGTGCAGTAAGTATGACTTAGGGAAAGTTAAGTAAGTAAATTTCAGGCAGCCTTGTATCTTGATCCCATTGTTCTGAAGAGAATTAGCCTTCAATAATACAAAACTGAGTACGATATCTCGAATACTTCGTTGCGTTATAACTTTACTTGAAGCAAAGGAAAATTGACTGTGTTCGACATGAGCGAAAGTTCATATAATTTCCTTGCTATAACTGCACATTCTTTCTTTGTCGAGGACCATTTGGGAAGTAAAGGGGTTTGATGTAATCCATTTGTTGCAGAGTAATCCGTTATCCCATATATGGTTTTCCCCGACTGGTGACCTTATTGAATTAAGTAATTGTCTGTCTGTGAGGCTAACTCTAGCTTTAATTGACAGGTTACGTGTGCCATTGGCGACGCAGGGCCCCATAAATTGCATTAATTAATTAATAAACTCATCAGCCAAGCCCCACACGTAACATAATATATTTAAAAAAATTATACCCCGTTTACGAGTATCTTCAAATGATTCCACTTTCCATTATTTGCATTCAGTGCAACTTCTTCACCCTTTACTTTTAACAGGATCACACAAACTTGATTTGAATTTCCTTTTGAATAACTGAGATGTTATGCTGAAACCTTTTTGGCAATGCAAAATAAGATTTTTATGTACTTTAAAGTCCTCCTGGGTCTTTGTAGGCTCATAGGGCAGGCACTGATCTCCAGTGGGTGATAGGTCCCAATGCCCATGATACGTGTCCAGTGTGTTGCTAGGCCTACTGCTTAACTTCCCAGCCTGAGGGCTGATACCTATTCTCCTACTGAACCTCTTGAGTATTTTTGTACCACTAGGTTGACGGGCTGCCAGGATTTTTGCAGTGTGCGCAATCCGAGCCATCAGTGAGCGGCGGGATTTGAACCCCGGCCCTCTTGTTATTTCATGATGATTTGTGACATGAAGCCAATGACAAACAAATCATCAGATATTCTAATAATCTTTAAACTAAAATAGACATTTATAATGACTAAACAAAGCATGTAGATAAGGAATGAAAGTCTAACTTTGTAGGTTTTACTACACCTTGAAAATGATTTAGTAAAAGTCATATCACAAGGAATAGCTAATAAGTATGGAGCAATCAGATCTTAAGTTTTAAAAAATGGCATACATATTTTTTTTAGCCAAGGTACTCTGTCATTGAAATTTTAAGTGACAAAGCACCATCCAATACTTCTAGTTTCATCTCATCCACAGAAGTCGACTGATAAAAGGGCAGCGCCTACCACTGCTAAGAGGAGGCGAGCGGTCTTCATGATGACTGAATGCAAAGACGACCTCTTGCAAAGGCCTTTATATACAGCTCAACACACAATGTCAGTGAGCGGTCTTCCCTTCTGCCTCCTGAGAGCAACTGGGATCTCTTGCTTTTGCCCTCTGAGCCGAGATAAAGGAGTTGATGGCGCAAGGATGAAAAGAAGTTGGAACCTGAAGCAACTATGTATATATATATATATATATATATATATATATATAACACACAATCATATATATATATATATATATATATATATATATATATATATATATATATATATATATATTATTATTATATAACAGATATATTAACTCACGTTAACCCAGGTACAAGTAACAAAGTCACTTGATATCAGCCGATTTTTCTTTTCTCTCCCTAACCCCTTGCTTCCCCAGCCTCTCTCTCTCAAAATCTCTCCACACGTGATTGTGTGTTGATGATTTACTCACTCAGAAGGGATAATCTCTCTCTCTCTCTCAAGCAGTCTCTAATTCTCTCTCTCTCTGGCCCAGTCTCTTGATAATATGAAGATAATAAGATTTTAATAACTGAAGATTTGAGATGAGTTAGTGTAAGTTTAAAGGAATAGGTAGCACAATCAGCGCATATAAAAGTAATTTCCACTAGGTTTTAAATAAACGATAATTGCTAAACCTCACAAAAAATATACTCCTTTTTATTTCCACAACATCTGAACTTTGCTCAAATATTACCATTGTCTCGCGTCTTCACACCTCTTCTTTCCAAGTACTGGTATTGTTTTCCAACACAATAAATTACTTTTTCATATAATGGTAAGTGTGAGACAAAAAAAAGGATTGTTATACAGACAGGAAATCAGTTGTGCAATAGACAACAAGTAACCTACGTCTAATAAATTTCCGTGGCGGCAGATGACTGTTGAAACAAAACAGTTGCCTATCATAAACTATAGATATTGTGAGATTCAGATGAGAAATACAAGCTATATTAATAGCTATATGAAAGCTTATGAGATGTTAGAAGATCACGCAGTCATGAAAACCACCACTGGCTGACAACAGCATGAATGAACAGATGAGATCAGCATCCTTGCACCTTGGGCAGATATAATACATCTACTAAACTAGGAGTCTATAAGGGTCCTGGAATAGAAATATATAGCATTCTCCTCTGTACCCTACCCGTATGGGGTAGTGCCATCAGTGCGCCACACCCGTGCACTGTAGGCATTGCTCCTCGGCAAGGCTCCCAGCTGCAGCCCCCTTCATTCCTTTTACTGACCCTCGTTGATATTCTCTCTACTCCCCAACCCCTCCCGACAGTTGTTTCATTGAGCAACTGTGAGGTTATCCTCCTGTTACACCTTTACGACATTTTTACTCTGTTTCCCTTTCAGTGCTGAATGATGACCTCATAGATCCCACCGCTTGGCCATTGGCCTAAACATTATATTTCATTTACATATATTCTACTGCACCCTAAAGAAAGGTATTTCCGGATCTACATAATGATAGCTGACTGTAATTTAAGAAAATTTTAACAGCTAAATCCTACTTCAACACGTCGAAAAGCTTACAGTGCTTGTAAAAACACGCAGTGGTTCAAAGATTACACCATCTCGGATTCATAGCACATTGTAACGCTTTTCTATATTATCTTTTACCATATTTAAGTGAAAATCTATGCTGCTACTTCCAATAGATGGGTCATCTTCAAAGAAAGCTTTTAAGAGAGCCTCAAACAGGGAATTGAGTAAATATCTATGTTCTCTAATACTGAGCACTTAACTTAGCTTATTTATGCAGACTTCCCACTGGTTTTGTACGCTCCCTTACCTGAGGATGCCCAAAAGGACATTTTCTTCCATTAGGCCGTACTTCTTTTTCCAAATTCTAATTAAGGAAAATAAGTTGTTTGGGAGAATGTAAGATAAATGCCAGACTTTTGATAAATTATTTTTTTCTCTGTACCGGGTTTTTCGAAATTAGAGCCCACCCCCTCCACAGAACAAATGGAAAGTTATGAAGTTTCCTGCAATAGCCTATCTCCAAGTACATTATTTTAAGTTTCTATCAAGCTATTTTTCATTTTACATTTCTTATATTTTCAGACTGAGTGACGGAGTTAGATACAGCCATGGCGAATGACTCATAGGAAATCAGATGGATTGACCGAATCCGCGCTATAACCTTCAGAGAGGTCAGGGATGCTGGCGCATCCTTCATTTCATGTTCCTGGATAGCTAAATACATTAAAAGAGATGAATCCTTTGTTAATAGAAACTGGAACATAACCATATGACTGTCATCGTGAAAAGAGTGAGAATCTTGAAGGCCTGAAGTCCTTTCTCAGGAGTCAAAAGACATCATAGCTGAGGCAGTGGGTAGACCAAGAAAATCTTTATGTAAATTTGGCGCTTGAACTAGAAACAAAAAGGAAAGAAGAGTAGTTATAGTGCTGTATATCGTGAGTTGAAAAAATCTGTATGAAGCCATTTCATGTTATCAGCAAGCCCAACATCACTCAGCAACAGAGAGAAGACCGTGCATGGTTTTGTGGTTCATTTCTTAAAGATTGGGATGAAGCTGACTTTCTGCATGTTGCCGCATGAGATGAATTCTTCATTTACACAGTCAGGAAGCCAAATCATAAAAAGACATCATTTGGGCTGCAAAGTTGGATGATATCAGTGATGACGTGCGCTATCGACAAGTTGTGAAATTTCCAGAATGTTTGGAATTTTTCTGTTTCACAGCCAAACGGTTAATGGGATCATCAAAGAAAAAGGACAGTCATGGAATGGCGAATACTACAGAGAAATCTGTGCTTACTGGTGGAGTATTTTTTCCTCAAGATCCTGAAAATGTGTTATTTGTTGAAGAAGTCACATTTTTGCATGATAAGGCACCATGTTTAAAGGCTCTTCAGACACAGGAGCTGCTTCAAAACAGTGGTATCGATTTCTCCTCGTCAAGTGAATTTCCAGGTAGCTCCTGACCTTAATATGTTTGAAACATTGGTAGTTTCTAAAGGATCGTGTTGAAGCGCGCACAGTGAACTATGATGGTATACCAAACCCTCGACGACCTGCTAAGAGAGGTGAACGAAGTGCTCAGGGAAATGGAGTTTGAGTCTCAGCTTTTGCGATTTGCTGAAATCATACCCTCAAGAATGCTGCAGACTGTGGGTACAGGCAGATGGAGGCCACACAAAATATTAAATACTCAGAGAGAAACTTAAAATAAATACCTGTTCTGAATTACTTTTGTTTTTGTCCATTTCATGTGGATCTCTAAAGTTTGTTTAGCTTTTTTCAATTTTGAATCATAAATGCTTCAACTCTTACATAATATTTGTTTCATCAGAAATCCTTTGCTGATGTGGTAAATTTTTATTGTTGTCAAATATAATACCCATATTTTATTTTAACTTATAAAGTTTAACTTATATGCAAAGGGTTGGCCCTTTTGTTATATCTAGCTAAATAAAAACTACACTTTTGATATGCATAATATAGATAAAAATTTAATAATTATTTTTTGCAGTACTTCATGCGTGATTAATTAGGCCTCTATCTTTATGAGAATGATGACATCAATGTCCAAAATGTTTAATCTACCGTTTTTGGAGTGTTTTATTTCGGAATACATGCAGCCAATTGAACGTTTTTAATATAAAAAAATACTAGCAACAAATTCTTTAAACAATATAACTCATAATCTGCACCATCTCTGGAAGAACTCTGCTTAAGCAACTGCAATAGTCTCATTTGTTACCTACTCTCCTGGCCACTTTGTTTCCACATTCTGTGAGATGCTTTACGTTGCCTCACTGACAAAATATACTATATTCTTTACTCTAATATTGTGAAGCAACGTCTTGTTGAGAACTATCAAAGACTACTGTATATTCAGAAGTTAAAGAGAGTTTATAGCACTGCTCTTTTAACTTAATATGAAATCAGCCCTTAATGCTGACACTCTAAAGGTATTGCCAAAATACCTTATGTTATTATGTTAACGTTTTGTAATACACAATTTTATGCTGTCCTTTTTGTTATAACAGAACTTTGCAAAATGTAAACAGAAGTGGTGTATCAAGAAGTGAAGTGGTTATAGAAAATACTTCTATATTCAGCAAAAGCGGAATCATCTTTCCCATATTCCGTGGTTGCGAAAATGCATTACCACAAGCGATGGGACGGCCACCGTTGTGTTTTCGCATTATCAGTTTACTTTGTTGTTTAAACAATATTTGAGACACTAGTAATTTTTCCAAGGCTGAATAATTGCTTCTATAAAAGGGATGAAAAACTATAATATGGTAAAAATAGTCAAAACACATTCACACAACAACTGTTAAGGCAATTTACTTCTTCTGGTGAAGCCTCGGCACTGGAAAAAATATAAGCGAATTTAGATGAAAATATCTTTGAAAAATCAATTCAAGGACATAATATTCCAGTGTTTCTATTAGCCATGGAATCAATGAGACATTGCTGATGTTATAAGCCATGTACCTGAGCTCATAAATGCTGCTTGATGAAAAATGTGCAGTTATGTTTTACGTTGAGAAAACGCAACCATGGGATTAAGTGAGTTAAAAGACATGCATAACTTCAGACAAATATTGCTTTCCGTTAAGCCCATTGAACTATACAAATGACATATTTATAGGTATCTAAATGTAAAAGACAGTTTTAAATAAAACATTTTTATTCATAGAACTACCAATTTCCAAAAAAATCCAGTTACTTCAGAATTTCTTTAAAAGGAACGCACTCTGTGCTTAGTGGTGGTGAATATGTTCACCATGGTTAAAAACCTTAACTTGGATATGATGGAAGTTGGTGACTTGGTTAAAAAGGCGTTCATCTTGAACATGCCGATCGAATGGGTAACCATGAGGCCTCTTGTCGGGGGTAGACTCCATTGGCACCATAGTGCAAGAACTCATCCTTTGGAATGGAGATCTGCTATTGCAGCATCAGCTGCACCATCTGTCACACAGACGAAGAGATCAAACTTCATGCCATTGTGGTTACCCTTTGGCAGGAGGAAACGATTTGGCAGGCCAGTGGCGCTTTCAAAGTCATGAAGATCCAGATCACCTCCACCTGACAGAGCAGCTTCAGTCTTCCATGAGTGTTTTGAAGCTGGGGACATCATGCACAGTGACAGCTGAGTCGGTGGATTTGCGCACGATATTGTTCTTTCCAGCGGACACTGTTTGAATGAAAAGAACCATATACGTAATTTTTGATATGGGTTAATTAATAAGAAATTAAGGAAGGAAATAAACATGGCCTATATGTGTGCAAGAATCAGAATGGATATAAAAATATTAGAAATTATTTTCAGGAATTGTCTAAAGAGGTTATACTTCATTTTAGCCATTAAGGTAAATTACCCCTAAACTTATATAAAAACCATATGTATATATTTACACACATACATATACAGTATATATATATATATATATATATATATATATATATATATATATATATATATATATATATATATATATATATATATATATATATATATATTTATTCAGAGATAGAGAGAGAGAGAGAGAGAGAGAGAGAGAGAGAGAGAGAGAGAGAGAGAGAGAGAGAGAAACTAAACTTAAATGCAAAAATGATTTTAAAAAATTTTCATACTTCAGTATAAATATGGTTCTACCTCTGATGAATTGGAACTAGTGTTAGCATAGATTAATTAGTGCAAAAGAATTTTCAAGTGACTTTAAATAAGTAAATTTAGTATATCTGCTCCCTAAAAGGTTAGTTGATCAAAAAAGGATTTTCTGGGGCAAAACACTAAAAAGATATCACTTAACAATGATTTTTTTAGTGAGTACTTACGTTTTACCCAGAACCCGTCAAGCTCAATGGCGTTCCATCTGCCATCATCAAACGAGAAGTCTACTCATTGTTGTCTTCATGAGGCCAAGCGAATATTCTGATTGCTGCCAAAGTGTCAGGGTCTTTTTCATTGTTGATTTCAATGTTGTAAGAGAATTCCTTATGGTCGAGACGAGGTACATATGTATCTATGTCAACATCCTCTATGCTTTCAGTGTCATCTACAGCATTAATCAAACTATATTCAAAATCTTCAAAGTAAGTTTCTAGAGTTCCATCAATGGCAACGTTTGTAACAGAAACTCCTTTGAAATCTAATTCATCAAAGGTGTAGCTGGGAAGGCTGTCCTTGTGTTCTCTAAAGATATTATCCATATATTTGTGAAGCCGGAAGAAACCGGGATCTCGAGTAGCAGTTTCAAAGTGCTCCATAACACCTGGTGGCAAGTTATACTTTCCATGGGGATCAGCCTGACGTCCAAGCATTATATGTGCAGTGTTGTGAAGTGCTCCATAGTACTGAGAATGGGACTATACAGGAAGACTCAATAACATCACCAAGAACATCAATGCCACGGTCATTCATGATATCAATGTGAGAACCATCTTCCTGATGATATATCCATGAGCAATGGCGTCTCGGATACGGCTGTCAGTGATGATCATGTTCTAACTCTTGCAACGCCATCAACGTCCTCGAAGTCGACATCATCAGGGCGAGAAGGAAAGCTCCTCCATACTTGTAGGATGTGTGAGGAGCAAATCCATCGTGGATAGGTTTATCCCACTGCAGTTCCCTCGACTGGGTCCAAGTAGTTGAAATTCTTTCGGCATCAAAGCGACAAGTGAGTTGATGATGTACCCAGAAGAAGTTTTTCTCCTTTGCGGTCGAGTTTGTGAGAATAAGAATCCTCCACCAGAATGGGAATTCCAAATGCCAGAATACGTGGTGGGTATTCATGCCAATGTCTTCTCCAAAGTAGGCTACACGTTGTTCCTTGTTCCTAGCTGTGCCTGTGAATGAGGATTTGATTTTGGAAGGTGTCTGTCTCATCTTAGCTGCATAGGCTTCTTGGATGACTTCGGGTGTTGGTGAATAAGTGAGGTGTGACTTCATAGAGTGGAGGAAGGACAACATGTTCTGCCAGTGGAGCGTGGATAATAGTAGCATAAAGTGCATACACGAATTCTCCCTCGTTCATGCGCTCACGGAAATAGGCAGCTAATTTAATGCCCGTTACCCAGTCCTTGCAATGCATGAAGACGTCGAAAAGCATCAGAGCTTCTTCGCGGTGTCTGTCGTTGAAGAGGGAGAACCAATGCTTTGTTCCAGCAGACGGTGATCCTTGAGTTCTTTCATGAGGCGGTGAACAGCTTCATTATCGGAGGTAATGGGATGTGTCGGCCTCTGGATCAAAGGTTTTAGCATAGCCTTTATGGGTTTCATCGCGTAGGTGCTCATTCACTTTCCATAGGAGAAAGTTCACATCAGTGCTGCTTCTGAGCATTAGAAACGTCTGTTGAAAATTATAGAAAACACAATAGAGATTAGATGCTAAGCAATGAGAAATAGCTGAAGGCAATTTCTTCATTGATTGAAAATTTTGATACTTCGTACGATGCAATGGTGTCTGTTTTTAAAAATACATATAAAAATGACTATCTATAAGAAAACTTTTATAATGTATGAATCTAAATGTAAAATGTACTTTTCTGTTTTACAGAATTCATTTGCTTCATTATTATATTCTTTTAATAGGGATATTAGTCCTGCAAAATGAACCAGTCTATTATGGATTTCTTGCAAATGTTCATCAACATCCTAACATGATCATCCATAATCGTTCTTAAATATATTGTGGCAGTTTTCCCTGTTTTAGTCTCTTTACACAAGTTGAGAACATGACGTGTTTTTGGGCAAGTAATGATATGATATGAAGCTACATATTATTTAATAGTTATTGGTGATATACTTACCACTTTACTGTTGAAGTGACCAGTGTAAGATAAAATATCAGATATCCAGTAATTTTTAAATTTAAAAGAGTTCTCATATTTTGATAGTAATGAAAAGTGAAAAAGTATCAGACAATATCAAATTTTAACACTAAGTACAATAATGTTCTAAGACACTCTTGAAAGGACTTGCAGTAACTGTTATGTGACAAGGAAATCATTATAACAGCTTACAGAGCGGACTCTAAATTAACAATCACTTAAATATTTTTCCAACTACAGTTCTTCGTCATTTTAAATGTTAAAATAAGGAAGTGGTCCAAAATCTTCTTGTTTTGCTCACCTGCAGAAGCGACTGAGAACAAGGCAGCGCCTGCCACTGCCAAGAGGAGGAGAGCGGTCTTCATGATGACTGAACGCAAGGACGACTGCTTGCAAAGGCCTTTTATATACATGAATCTCAGATAGACTTTGCTCGCTTCCCCACCCCACGTGGAAAGTTCCTCCATTTTTGCATTCGCATCTGAGATAAAGTTGTTGGTGTATGCGCCAATAAAAAAGTGAATGATAATGTAATGAAGAATACAACATATTCCAATGATAACAGCTTATTTTTTTTCTCTCTCTCTCTCTCTCTCTCCCTTTCTCTCGCCCTGAAGAAATATCTTCCTTGCAGTTTTTATATATATATATATATATATATATATATATATATATATATATATATATATATATATATGATTATTATCACTTTTGTATTGTGATTCATTTATCACATAAATCACAGGTGAAAAATAAGAAATAGAGGTGTAGGTCTGACCAGTTTTCAGACTTTATTTCCAAGCCATTGACGAAGGACTGATACAGAGTATGAGAGGTCACAAATATATATTCTACAAGAACAGTTCTGACTTTATACTCTGTATCAGTCCTTCGTCAATGGCTTGAAATAAAGTCGAAACTGGTCAGACCTACACCCTGTTTTCTTTATTTTTTCACCTGTGGTTATGTGATATATATATATAGTATATATATATATATATATATATATATATATATATATATATATATATATACATATATATTTTTTTTTTTTTTAAATATTCTGCCATTCGCCCTCTCTGCATTATTTAGTAAGAATGTCATTCGAACAAAGACAGAAAAGTGCCTGTCGAAACTAAGGGCAGGGGTAGGTCTGTGTTTTTAAAAATGACCGCTTTTAGTAGCTGATAGGTTAGCATCAAGGGACCTAACCCACAGGGAGGGTTTTACCTGTTCTTGCATTCGGCAGTGTTTTGTCAAATTTTCAGACTACCGGCGGCTACATACAGGCGTACTGACGCAAACGCCGCTCTGACCTAACCTGACGCCAGTAGAGGGAGACTAACTTCAGACTAAGAGGATGCGTCGTGCTCAGTCTATCTTTATCCTTTGTCTCCTCCCCTGCCTTGTTTTACTAGTGAATCGACAATACCTGTTTTTGTCAAGAATCCCGTATCGACAGTTGCAGTGCGCAAGCAAACCACGTAAACGGTAAGTCTGAAAATTGATGAGTATCTGCCGCTTGCTAGTATCTCTTCCCTGTATTTCAAATCTTTCCATTGTTTCACCACTTTGCCACCATCTACGAGAACCTGGTATAATCATATTTCTTTTATGAAGCCTAGTGTATGACTAATTAATATTGCCTAGTGAAATTGCATAGCTATTCCCGTGCGGTAAGTAGGAATTAGGAAAGTTAAGGGTAAATTTCAGGCAGCCTTGTGTCTCGATCCCATTGTTTGGAAGAGAAATAGCCTTCCAAGTACTAAAACTGGTGTATGATATCTACTAGTACAGACATTCTCTGGTGTTATATTTTCTTATGTGAGCAAGGAAAACTGACTATGTCCGACGTTGGAGAAAATTCATAAATTTCCTCTATCACCATACATTCTTTCTTTGTCAGGACTAAGTGGAAGTAAAGGGTTTGATGTCATCCATTTGTTACAGAGTAATCCATTATCCCATACAGTTCCCGGCTTGCGGCCCAATTCAATTAAGTAATTGTTGTCTGTCTTGAGGTTAACTTAGCTGTCAATTAACAGGTTATATGTATCATTATGAATATATAGGGCTATAAATTGCATTGATTAATTAATAAACTCATCAGCCAAAGCCCATATATATATACAATATATATATATATATATATATATATATATATATATATATATATATATATATATATATATATATATATATATATATATATATATATATATATGAGAACTGCAAGCATATATTTGTGTATATTTCTCCAGATAATGAGCTAAATTTTACCTTTCAAAACAAGTTTCAAACTGAATGAAACATCCGAATATGATAGGATAATAGGACCATTCAACACCACAAGAATATCAATGTCATATAGACAAGTGTGCAGTAGATTGTGTAAAAGGAACTGTAGTGTGCAGACACATATTTACGAAAAATTGTGGACTGTTCTGAGAGACATAGTGACCTGCTAAGAAAGTTGGACACGGATAGTGAAATAAGCAGTGATGTGTACAAAATAGGAATCTTGAGAGGTAAGTATTAATTAAAAGTTATGTTCAGTTATATGTGATTAGCTCCATATTGCTTCATGATTGCACCAATCATAAGTTTTCGGTCAAAGTGTGTCTTAGCTAATGAAAAAATGAGATATTCAGAGAATACTCTAGATTGCAACTCAAAACCTTTGACTCAATAGAGGACTTTTTCAAAATGAGTAGAAAAGAGGAATTGCAGTGTATTTGAAAATATTCCCATCTGATCGCTGTATGCCTGAACAAGCGTTTGATGTAAATGATCAAAATATAAGTATTCTACATAAACTTGAGAAGATAAATAGGTTTGTGAATTAATGAATGCTAATGCAAACACAGTAAATGCTTGCACAAGAATTTTAGATAAAGTAACATTTTTCACGTTATAAACAATTCCAGTGTTTAAGTTAGATGGTGTCTTATTAGTGGATATGCTAAAAATGTTGTTTGAAAAGAATGTTTTTTTCCTTTGACAAAATGAAGTAGTGCTAGAATATGCAAAGGGAGGCAGTCACAGGTATGGTGCCTGAGCTGATTTGAAACCATGTTAGTATTATAGCAAAGTGCAACAGTGAAGATTGAGTGGATGACCAATGTGTGTAAGTGTATATATTTATATGGCAAGGTTTAAGAGGAATTCATAACGGAATAAATGTTTGCTTGGACTCAGAAGACAACAATAGAGTATAATTCTCGTTTGAATGTGTGGCAGATGGGAATGCCATTGAGCTTGACAAGTTCTGGGTAAAATGCGAGTATTTGATGAAATATCTTTATAATAATATTTTGCATTACTTCAAAGCAATAAAATCACTACTTGAAAATAAATTGTTACTAGTTTATATACATACATAAATACATACATGCACACACGAAACTACAAATGTTGTTTAGTATCACACACACACACACACACACACACACACACACACACACACACACACATATATATATATATATACATATGAAATTTTTCATATATATATATATATATGTGTGTGTATAAATGAATCTGTGATTTATATAAAAAAGATAAAATGTCTTGAGCAATAAATCCTTTGTAAAACCTCTAATATTAATCCTGTTTTGGTACTACTACTTCAATTGGGAATATCCCTGACCATTCCCTTTTATGAAGCTGTCTGCTAAGTGAATTTGATATTAAACAACATTTGTAGTATTCATGATCATATATATACATATATATATATATATATATATATATATATATATATATATATATATATATATATATATATATATATATATATATATATATATATATAAATTTATATATATTGCAAACGAGGGAAGCCTCTTTCCTCCAACCCTCCTTTACACAGTAATATAAACCATACGAATAAATATTTAAACTTCTTTTGAATCCATAATAAATAAGGAAAGCTGTGGGTAAATATTTTGCCCTTTTTTATTTCTTTCTCACCCATCCCTTGGGTAAGCTTTAACCTTCCTTTCACTGAGTGATCTGCCCTAGGCCTTAATTCCAGGTGTGGTCCTACAGAGATTAATCCTTGCCAGCACAGGAGTGACTCACAAGAGAAAGTGAGCTGGCTTATAGTATCTGGCCCCATATGCTGGTGCCATGACACCTGGGCATGAGTGACCTCGTAAGGTGACCTGTCCGGCAATCACCACATGCAAGCCCACTCTAGTCCTCTTTCATTACAAAGGGTGCCACATGGGCAGATCTGTCTCAAAGCCTCAGAATGCTCAGAGATGTTGGATGACCTATCCAGTCCTCGTTCTCTTTGAGCTGCCCCTTGCTTTCCCACATGGCTGGTCTACAGCCTGAGTTACTCCTGTTGTGACCCCCATTCATTATCACCTTTAGACGAGGAAACTCCCATCTGAAGAATGTAATGTACCTGAATTAAGGTTCTGGAAGTCAGTCATTTATCCTTATTATTTTCCTCACTATTTGATTTTATTTTCTCTGTGCGATTTACACGTGAGACCTGTGTTCATAAGTAAAGTGCATAACATAGTACTCAAGTGTATTAACCAGTGTTGCAGGATTGAGTTGCTCAGCCCCACAAGTGCAGCCCCCGATTCCCTTTAATTATGCTGTCAACTATTTAGTAACTGTTGCATTTTTTATTGCAATTAGAGTGCTTGCTGTGGAACTATCTTATCATCTTGCTTGTGCACAGTGGCCTAACCACTGTATCCCCCATTGTATTGCCCTTTGAAGTGCCCCTCCCTGTGTGTATCATCGTGGTTCTTTTCATCTACTGCATAAATGATTGTTCAACATAATTCTGTTCCATTTTCCATTATCATCCCCATTTTTCTGATTGTGTTTAATGTAAACATAATTAATTACCTGAACCCAAATGTTTACCTGGTCACCCTCATTTGAAGAAGGCCCTAAGCTGACATTTTCAAATATGCTTTTGTCTGAAACTCCTGAGCTAGAAGAGATGTTACTACCAGTGGTGCCCCACCTCCATGGTAAGTTTCTGTGAATCTCAGTTAAAATCATCTCTGTGGCCTTAAATCAGCCAAGTTGACCTCAGGGGGCCAGTTCAAACCCATATCATTGGTGACTGATGCTCAGAATCTTGCAGCTGCATCATTGCAAGAACCCCGGCAGTTGCACTTGGGGGCTGACTAGCAATGCTAAAAGCTGGCTGCAAGACTAGAACGAACCTTAGTGTAAACCCTGTAAATAAACACACAGGTGAGCTCAGTTCTACAGCGTCAAAAGTGTTGTTATTTTGTACTTTATATTAGGCACGAATAAAAGCTTTACTGTAAAATCAGTGTTGGGAATCTGTTAGACCATGCATGCAAAATTAGTCATAGTGAAGAGAGTGCATTAACCAATCCACGAGCTTTGTTTTGCTAGCCTTACGATAGTTCTGCATGTCTTAACTGATAGGTAGCTACGCAAGTGACGTGAATATTCAAGTAATAAAACAGGAATAGTGACTGTATTTCCTTCCCATCTTGTCCCCAGACAATTAACTGACGTCTCGGAAATTTAGATAGCATATTTACTGGGCTGTGAGTAAAGGCCCGTCCAACAATTTTCGTCTGTTGGATTACATTTCTCTCTCTCTCTCTTCTCTCTCTCTCTCTCATGCATGATAGGAAGCGCTAGATTCCGTAGAGCCCCAGAAAATTTGCCCATAAAGGTAATGTCGCTAGAAATTTGGAATTTAAATAAATGAACCCGCAGCATGTACACAAAGTCCCCTTTTCCATTCATTTGTAACAGACCATAAACCAGTAAAACTTATGCCATTTCATTTAAGCGCAATAAGCCTCCTCAGATGAGAGAAAGAATCCTGGACTTAGCCCAGATGACTGCAAACATGTGACCTGCAGCCCATCTTAACAAACTCCACGTAACGTGCTCTCAGTCTTGACAACACTAACCACACAACCCAAGCGAGGCAGAGTATGAAGTGGGTAACTGATCATGGCAAAGCAACCACAGGTCTAGTAGAGTAAATTAACTTTTTTCTTTCTGCACACATGATCCTTTTAGGCAGCTTAATCCTGCCTGGTGCATGGTAAATTATGCATGGTTATACTTGTGTCACACAAATTCTATGTATTAGAATAGACTTATTTTTCCTCATCACCTCTTCATTCATTTCCTTTGAACAAACTAAACTCCTTAACTTTGTACATATGGTTGCAGTCATGTTCATTAGTGACGATACTGTGTACTTTGGATTATCGTTCACAAGTGAAAAGAATTATTTTTGATTTTTTATAAACTTATTTGAATTATAAGAGCAACACAGTACATATATTAATACTATACATAATATAAAATAAAATAAAAATCTTCACTACTAAAAGTTTGCCTTTCTGGACATTATACACGAAATAAAACGAAACATTCTGAAATGTGAACGATAACATCAGGCTGGCAAACTACACGCAATCTCCCGAAACAATAACAGCACGAGAAAATTGCACCCTGACTGAAAGGTTGGCACGCCTGAAAAGCCGCCAAAGCAATGTGCAACTTGTCACGTGACACAGTGGTGGTGCTCCCTGCTCAGTATTTAGCCTACTTCGGCTGACCTGACTTCACGTTGTGGATGATGGGAGCATCTTAAGGACTTAAATAAACCCTGGAGCCAAAAGACAAGAAACCTCATTAGCTATACGGAGAGTCATAATAGAACTGCATAAAATAATATCCTCCCCTATAGAAATTAGCTGCATTAAATATCAGTCGGACAACAGTATTCAGGTGGATCAAACGGTTCAACGAAGAGGAGAACTCTAGAATCAGCCTAGAAAAGGTCGACCCTGGGATGCACTACTAGAGAGCAGGATGAACAGATCGTTACAGTTATCTCACAGCCTAAAAACTGCTGGGAAAGAATCAGGAATTAGGTCCTTCAAATTCTAATGTTACGGTGAGAAGGAGATTACATAAACTGGAATTCATCACCGCAGACCGGCAATCAAACCCTCCTGTCTCAAAATCACCAAGAGCAACGAGTAGCTTTGCTCTTCAGTATCTACCGTTTGAGCTCAGGATTCTGGGATAACGTTATATGGTGTGATGAGAAGACTTTTAAGGCGACGATCATGGTATACCCATCGCTGGCGACCTAATAAAACAAGGTAAGTAACCAATACCACAGTTTTCATGTAGGCTTAGGCCTATGTATCGCGAACTTTCTTTACTACACTGATTAAATACCACAAGTGTAAGTAATTAATACCAATAGTTTTCTTGTAGGCTTAGGCCTATGTGTAACATGAACTTTTTTACTATATTGATTAAATAACTGCAAGGTAAGTAATTAATACCAATAGTTTTCATGTGGGCTTAGGCCTATGTGTAACATGAACGTTCCTTACTACACTGATTAAATACCAACAAGCTCTCCTTAAAATATAACTTTTCTTTTGCTTTCAAGGATAACATTTCAAGCCTATTGAATTCTAACGAATTACCTATCGAGAGTGAGAAAAACAATCAATATCAATGTAAATTCTTTATTGCTCATTTTTATTAATAGACTATTGGTGATATTCAGCGTTGATATTTTCTTCTGTTTACTTGTGATAACATTTTTTGTGTATCCAATCTTAGGTTCAATAAAGAAAATATTCAACTGTCGCGGCGAAGTGGAAGAATTTCTGCAGGATTATGGGATGGATGGTGCGTGTGGACCAGGGAACTGATTCCCATCGACGAGCGTTTAACCGGACAGCAATATGTAGAAATTCTGATGAAGTCCTGATCCCATCAGTGAGGAAACTTCTACTACCGGGTCATTTGCCAGTCTATCTTGTAATGGACAACTCTTCTGTTCATAACTCGAAAGTGGTCAGCGAATGGTTTGCTGAACAGAACAAATGTTATACGTATAGACTGGCCAGCTAAATCTCCTGACCCCAATCCGATAGAAAATCTTTTGGGGACAAATGGTAAGTGGGAATGATACTGGGACAATAAAAAAACAAACCTGCACTGATCAAACACTGCCTATCTGTGTGAGCTAAAGACCGAAAAGAGGGATGAATAATTATTGTCAAGTTAGTAGATTCAATGCCAAAATAGACTAAGAGCTGTGCTGATTGACAATGATGGAGGTCATACAAAATATTAGACTAATTTTGTTATTCATATTTATGTCATAGATTAATAATGTATTATTTCATCTTTATAAAAAAGGGAAATTTATTTACTTTTATACCAAAGGAATATTAATTCATATTATACCAAAGGAAATATAAATTTACTATTACTTTTATTCACTATCATAATGTGTAAGACACAGTAGGAAAATTAAATTATTTGACGAACTGTTGTTAACTGTGAAAGAAAGAGAGACTATTTTTATGCTTCATATTTCCGTTGTGTTCTTGCGATTGCATGAAATATAATTTATATTTAGTTTTTAGGGGCATTTCACGTTTCATAATTCATTAAAATCTTATGTGAATTATTGTTTCTATTCCTTTATCCTTTATGATTCAGTTAAATAACAATAGACTTGCATCAATACTTATTATATGTAAGGTAAGTAGGCATTAAGCCTACAATGAACAACTTTAATACAAACAAATGTCAAGGACCAATAGGCCTAGTAATGTGATTTAATTCAAAATGAGAGCTGAATAGTGAAACTATACATACTTAATAACGCAAAGCTTTGCTTTTGTTATTTTTGCTTTTACTTTAACTTTTCAAGTAAAAACATAGAGCCTGAAATCACTGAAGTAAGCCACTACGATAAATTAGAAAGATAACGTGTCCCTTTAAATCAGTGACTCTCTCAGCAATCAAAGCGCTCAGGCACCCTCCATGCCAGTGCTGATGTTGCTTATGTTGGACAATTTGTCCGGAAAATCTAGATTGAGAGTATCGTAAGTTTTGAATGTGACTGTACAATTCCTGCGTAAGCCCCCTCTACTGCATGAGCCCCCTGACCCAGTGTCAGTTCTTCATTGGATAGGTCGATATCATACTTGCCTAGCACTCGCCTAGGCCCACGTTCGATTCTCCGGCCAGCCACTGAAGAATTAGAGGAATGTATTTCTGGTGTTAGAAACTCATTTCTTTGGTATAATGTGGTTCTGATTCCACAATGTTGTAGGTCCTGTTGCTAGGTAACCAATTGGTCCTAGCCACGTAAAATAAGTTCCTGATCTCGGGCTAGCCTTAGGAGAGCCAGAATCAGCCCAGCTCAGTGGTCTGGTAAACTAAGGTATACTTAACTTTGACCCTGCGTCTCTCGGCAAATCGAAATCCATTGTTGCATCTTGCTTTAATTATTGTGCTGAACCCCTGAACCGTTCATAAAAAACCAATCTGAGTCTTACGAGACAACCTACATTCTTCCTAACGAATACAACTGGATCTTACGAGACAACCCAAATTGTTCCTAAGGAATAGGAATTGAGTCTTTGAAGATGACCTTACATTTTGTGGGACACCTTAAATCGTTCATCACAAACAACCTTACATCTTTCGAGATACCCAAATCGTTCATCACAAACAACCTGTCTTTGAAGACCCCTAAGTTGTTCATAACAGACACCCTTACGTCTTTTGAGATGCCCTGAATTGTTCCTTGTAAACAATCTTACATCTTTCGAGACCCACTGAATCGTTCATCTCGAACAATCTCACGTTTTTTGGGACACCCTGAATCATTCATCATGAACACTCCTACATCTTTCAAGACATCCTGAATCGTTCATCATGAACAATCTTGTGTCTTTTAAGACACCCTAAATCGTTCATCACAAACACCCTTACACCTTTCGAGACACCCTGAATCATTCATCACAAACACCCTAATGTCTTCAGAGACATCCTGAATTGTTCATCACGAACACCCTTACGTCTTTCGAGACACCCTGAATTGTTCATCACAAACCATCTTACTTCTTTCAAGACACCCTGAATTGTTCATCACGAACACCCTTACGGCTTTCGAGACACTTTGAGCCATTCAACATGAACACCCTTGAGTCTTCCAAGACACCCTCGAGTCTTCAGCACATACAAGTTGAGTCTTTCAAGACACACCCCCTACCCCTGAGCCGTTCAATACGGACAACCTGAGTATTTTGAGGTGCCTGAATCGCTCAAACTGAGCAACTTGAGTCTCATGAGACACCCTGACATCATTCATTATGAACCACTAAGTTTTCAGAGCAACCTCTGATTACAAGCCACTGCCACTTCGACAGATCAATTCACGCCCGGTGGTACCACTACTGACACCTACCCTACTTCCTATGTTCCCATTGGCGTACCCGATGGTCATGTCCACCAAAGCATCCTCGCAAGATGGCTCAGTCGACTAGAACCGCCCTAAATGATGACTACAAGTTCTACATGAACATTGGAAAGAAACTGGAAAAGTCAGATCATGCCCTGACTAATTGGGTCCAAGAGAGAGTAGACTCTGCCAAAGCGGAAAGAGAGAAGAGGGAAGGGGCAGAAAGACAGGAGAATGGGAGAGAAAGATTGGCCCAGGAGAAAAGGGAAGAGGCAGAAAGACAGGTGAAAGAAAAAGAAAGATTGGCCAGGAGAAATGAGAAGAGGCAGAAAGACAGAAGAAGGAGTAGGAGAGACAGGAGAAGGAGAAGGAAAGACAGGAGAAGGAGAGGTTGAAGGAAAGGCACAGTCAACTTGCCCTTGCAGCCCAAGGGAGTCACAACCCAGCCACCTCCTCCCCCCACCAGTCTCTCAGCATTGACAGCAACCTCATCAGAAAATAAGATGAGGCTGAGCCCAAAGCCTGGCTCAGCCACATAGAGAAGGTTCTGACAACTTATGCTGGCGCGCAAATCTCCCTCATAAGGGAAGATAAGGTCCCCCATGGGGCCACCATTGACAGGCATCAACTTATCACTATAGAGGGAATGAATTGCATGAAGATGATTCTCCCCACCATCAAACTGAGGGTCACAAGACCCCACAGACCTAAAATCTGCACTCTTGCAATAGTTACTTACCTCCCTGGCGGCTATGACCTCCTCCTGGGACAGGATTTCCAGTCCCCTCCTAACTTACAAAAATCCATGGATCCTTACCCCTTCAAAACTCAATCAAAGAATAAGAGTCCTCAAGGAACCACCTTAAACCCACTGCCAGTGCCACTTGAGTGCCCTGAGCAGTGCCAAGCTCCACCCATCTCAAGTGATGAGCTTTTAACCAATTCAATTCGAGTGCAAGGCCCTGTCCCAATGCCAGTGCCAAGGCTCACCCTGAATCTCCCTTCCAGAGATCCTGGACAGTTCCGCCCATTGCGGACATCAAAGAAATTTCCGAACTAATTCCTGTGCCTGGGCCTGCCTTAGTGACAGTGCCAGAGCACACCATAGCCCCTCCTTCAAGAGATCCCCATCTGGATCATCCCTCTCCGTGCGGCTTGGCACTGCTACCACTGTTGGCACGAGAGCCAACCTAAGGTATACTTGGGTCCCCTCCAGATTCCTCTGACCACGGTGAAGCTCACCCAAAGGTGCGGCCTCTCTACCCATGCCTGAGCTGATTTGAACTCACAAAAGTGAGAACCTCCGACTTCAGTGACTAGGATTTTTGACTACTGAGCTATCAAGTGAGGTATAATTTGATAATGACACTGCTGTGCATATATGGCCATCAAAAGCAGGTTTATATATACTGTATATGTATATATGTATATATATATATATATATATATATATATATATATATATATATATATATATATATATATATATATATATGTATGTATGTATGTATGTATGTATATATATATATATATATATATATATATATATATATATATATATATATATATATATATATATATATATATATATATATATGTATGTATGTATATCTGCTTTTGACTATATGTAATAGCAGTGCATTTATCAAATTATAATTTGATAATGACACTGCTGTACTTTACGGCATCAAAAGCTGGTTTGTGTGTGTGTGTGTGTGTGTATATATATATATATATATATATATATATATATATATATATATATATATATATATATATATATTTATATATATATATATATATATATATATATATATATATATATATGTATGTATAATATATATATATATATATATATATATATATATATATATATATATATATATATATATATATATATATATATATATATATATATATACACACACATATATATACTGGTGTTTTGAAATTAGAGCCCCTTCCACAGAACAAATGGAAAGTTACGAAATTTTCTGCTATAGCCTATCTCCTGCACATTATTTTAAGTTTCTATTAAGCTATTTTTCATTTTACATTTCTTGTATTTTCAGACTGAGGACAGAGAGTTAGATACATCCATGGCTAACATCTCGAGGAAATCAGATGGATTGACCGAACTGGGCTATAACCTTCAGAGCGGCCAGGATGCTGGTGAATCCTTCATTTCACGTTCCTGGATAGCAAAATACATTAAAAGTGATGAATCCTTTGTTAAAAGAAACTGGAACAAAAATCCATATGACTGTCATCGCGAAAAGAGTGAGAATCTTGAAGGCCTGGAAGTCCTTTCTCAGAGTCAAAAGACATCATAGCTGAGGCAGTGGGTAGACCAAGAAAGTCTTTATGTAAATTGGCACTTGAACTATAAAACAAAAGGGGGAAAGAAGAGAAATTATAAACTGTATATCATGAGTTGAAAAAATCTGGTATCAAGCCATTTCATGTTATCAGCAAGCCCAACATCACTCAGGAACAGAGAGAAGACTATGCATGGTTTTGTGGTTCATTTCTTAAAGATTGGGATGAAGCTGACTTTCTCCATGTTGCCGCATGAGATGAATTCTTCATTTACACAGTCAGGAAGCCAAATCATAAAAATGACATCATTTGGGCTGCAAAGTTGGATGATATCATCGATGACGTGCGCTATCACCAAGTTGTGAAATTTCCTGAAGGTTTGGGAATTTTTCTCTGTTTCTCAGCCAAACGGTTAATGTGGATCATCAAAGAAAAAGGACAGTCATGGAATGGTGAATACTTCAGAGAAACTGTGCTTACTGGTGGAGTATTTTTTCCTCAAAGATCCTGAAAATGTGTTATCTGTTGAGGAAGTCACATTTTTGCATGATAAGGCACACCATGTTTGAAGGCTCTTCAGACACAGGAGGTGCTTCAAACAGTGGTATCGATTTCTTCTCGTCAAGTGAATTTCAGGTAGCTCCTGACCTTAATGTGTGTGTGAAAACATTGGTAGTATCTTAGGATCGTGTTGAAGCGTGCACAGTGAACTATGATGGTATACCAAACCTCGACGATCTGTAAGAGAGGTGACCAAGTGCTCAGGAAATGGAGTTTGAGTCTCAGCTTTTTTGCAATTTGCTGAAATCATACCCTCAAAAATGCAGGCCGTGGTACAGGCAGATGGAGGCCACACAAAATATTAAATACTCAGAGAGAAACTTAAATAAATACCTGTTCTGAATTACTTTTTGTTTTTGTCCACATCAATTTTAGTTTATGCTGTAGAGCGGGGGGGGCTCTAATTTTTGAACACCCTGTATATATATATATATATATATATATATATATATATATATATATATATATATATATATATATATATATATATAAATATATACATACATATGATACATATGTATGTATATATATATATATATACATACATATATATATATGTATGTATATATATATATATATATATATATATATATATATATATATATATATATATATATATATATATATATATATATATATATATATATATATATATATATGTCCATTCACAAACAGGCGTGTTTATGTGTGTGCAGAAGTATTTTTGTTCATAAAAAGGAATCGAATAAGACGGAATTTGTCATTGTGCCGGACTTTGTATATATACTAAACTTTCCCAGGTTAGAAAAAGTAGTTGAAGTTTTTGTTATAATAATTTAATTTTTCCAAGACTTAATCATTCTCTTAATTTTTTTGCTTTATTTCTGTATTTCTGTTTATTCATCTCTCTCTCTCTCTCTCTCTCTCTCTCTCTCTCTCTCCCATGCCAACTGCGATTCAAATTAGCCTGCTAAAAATCGGGAACATAATTCATTGACTGGATCTTTGAAGCATGACCGAATTTACAGTAAGGAAACCTTGGCCTGCCTGGTTTGTTAGTTAAACAAGGGTTTATTTCCGCGTGAGAGGATTTGCAGTGAATATATTGCAGAAATAACCATAATGTGGTGGGGAAATTCTGTAGACCCCACAAGCATCGAGGTGCTTGGTCTCATTCTTGGAGTTGAGAATTGGTATTGCAACAGCAACTTCACCATCTGCCACACAGACTAAGAGATCAAATTCCATGCCACTGTGGTTACCCTAGGGTAGCAGGAAAGATTTGGCAGGCCAGTGGCGCCTTCCTTGTCACTAACATTCAGGTCACTCCGATTACCATATCAGCCTCGGACTTCTCCGAGAGGATGCAAAGGAAACATATGACTCTGAAAATTACACTAAAAAAGTTAAAAGTTAGAGATTTATTTTCTTACACTATGTCCTATATATATTACATGATAAGGGATATGTCAATTATGAACAATACAAGTCTAACACTAACAACTATTAAAGTTGTTGCAGATTTTGGGTTCATGGTGAAAAATTTAGGTAGAAAGCATCAGAGAAATAAGTGTCTTCATATATATATATATATATATATATATATATATATATATATATATATATATATATATATATATATATATATATATTATACATATATATGTATGTATGTATTTATATATATATATATATATATATATATATATATATATATATTATATATATATATATATATATATATATATATATATATATGTGTGTGTGTGGTGTGTGTGTGTGTGTGTCTGGTGTGTGTATGTATGTATGGTACTGTATGTATGTATGTACGTATTTATGTATAAACAGAAGTAGATACCTTACACTGCTAAATAGACTCCATTTCCAGTAACAAGTAACAATTTATTTTCAAGTAGTGATTTTACTGCTTTGAAGTAATGCAAAATGTTATAAAAGATATTTCATCAAACACTCGCATTTTGCCCAGAACGTGTCAAGCTCAATGGCGTTCCATCAGCCACCATCAAACGAGAATTATACTCTATTGTTGTCTTCCTAAGTCCTAAGTCCCATATACATATACTGTATACCTTACACAGTGGTCATCTACTTAATCTTCAATTTTCACTTTGCTATAATACCTAACATGGTTTCAAATCAGGTCAGGCACCATACATGTGATTGCCTTCCTTGCATATTCTAGCACATACTTCACTGTTTTCAAATGAAAAAAGCATTCTTTTCAACACAACATTTTTAGCACATCCACTAATAAGACACCGTCTAGCTTAAACACCGAAATTGTTTATAACAAGAGAAAATATTACTTTATCTTAAAATTCTTGTGCAAACACTTATTGCGTTTGCATTAGCATTCATTAATTCACAAACCTATTTATCTTCTCAAGTTTATGTGAATATTTATATTTGATTATTTACTTCAAACGCTTGTTCAGGCATATAGCGATCAGATGGGGGATATTTTCAAATACACTCGCAATTCCTCTTTTCTACTCATTTTGAAAAAGGTTCTCTATTATGTCAAAGGTTTTGTAAATTGCAATCGAGAGTTTTCTCTGAATATCTATTTTTTTTTTATTAGCTGAGACACACTTTGACCAAAAACTTATGATTGGTGCAATCATGAAGCAATGTGTAGCTAACCCATATGTAACTGAACATAACTTTTAATTACTACTTACCTCTCAAGATTCCTATCTTCTACACATCACTGCTTATTTCACTATCCGTGTCCAACTTTCCTAGCGGGCCATTTTGTCTGTCAGAACAGCCCGTAATTTCGTAAATATATGTGTCTGCACACTAGAGTTGCTTATACCGACACTACTGCAGACTTGTCTTTATGACATTGAGACATTTTTGCTCTTGCATTTTAGTATCATATTCAGGTGTTTCATCGAGTTTGAAACTTGTTGAAAAGGTAAAATTTAGCTCATTACCTGGAGAAATATCATCCTTGCAGTTTTCATATATACAGTATATATATAAGTATATATTTCTGTGTGTATGTGTGTGCACGTACGTACGTCCACACATACACAAATATATGCACATCACATTACGAAAGGTGAAAAATGAGAGACTAATATATACTGTATATATATATATTATTATATAGTGTGTAGTGTATACACACACACAAACACACACACACACACACACAACACATATATATATATATATATATATATATATATATATATATATATATATATATATACATACATACACATGCAGTATTTCATTCTTCTACTGTCACATGCAGTCTTTTTGTGTATTCTTTTACATACAGACTATACACATGACAAAATATAAAATATTTATATGATATATTTTATATATGTGTGGTTGCACGTACATATATATATATATACATATGTATATATACACACACAAAAATATAAATATATTTTATATAGATATATATATATATATATATACAGTATATATATATATATATGTATATATATATATATATGATATATACACACGCACACACACATATATATTTATATATATATATATATATATATATATATATATATATATATATATATAGAGAGAGAGAGAGAGAGAGAGAGAGAGAGAGAGAGAGAGAGAGAGAGAGAGAGAGAGAGAGAGAGAGAGAGCCTCAATGGCCAAGTTAGTAGAGCAGCAGCTTCAGACTTCATGGAGGTCTGTGGTGCGGGTTCAAATCCACAGCCGACAGGTCAGAGAGGCGGACATTTTGCAACCGAGACACCCCTGAATTATGTATGTAATCAACGGATAGGTTTGCTTGAAGCAAAATGGGTGTTATGCAGAGCATACACACACAAACAAAGCCACCAACTTCCTCCTAAAAAACATATCACACACCCTCACACGTCTCGAACTGTCGACCTAACCCTCTCTAACTTCTCTCACAAGGAGAAAGGAAGCTGGTGATTTTGCACGATTCATGCATGCGCTACCGGGGTCTAAGGATACTCAGGCAGTGGCAGCCGATCGAGACTACAGTCTACCCCAAATAAACTGGAAGTCCTTCAAAAGAAGGCATCGTGCTTACCCTATACAAAAATGGGAAAACACGTTAAAGAAGAAGATATATATATATATATATATATATATATATATATATATATATATATATATATTATATATATATATATATATATATATATGAAAACTGCAAGGAAGACATTTCTTCAGAGAGAGAGAGAGAGAGAGAGAGAGAGAGAGAAATAAGCTGTCATCATTGGAATATGTTACATGCGTCATTATATTATCATTTACTTTTTCATTAGTACATATAACAACAGCTTTATCACAGATGCGAATGCAAAAATGGAGGAGCTTTTCGCGGGGGGGAGGGTGGTGGGTGGCGAAAGTGAGTCTGTTCTCAGTCGATCCTTTAGGTGAGCAAAACAAGAAGAATTTGGACCACTTCGTCATTTAACGTTTAAATGACGAAGAACTGTAGTTGGAAAAATATTTAAGTGGTTGTTAATTTAGAGTTCGCTCTGTAAGCTGTTATAATGATTTCCTGGTAACATAACAGTAATTACAGTCCTTTCAAGAGTACCTTAGAACATCATTGTACTTAGTGCTAAAATTTGATATTGGCTGATATTTGTTGACTTTTCATTGTTACCAAAACATGAGAACTCTTTTAAATTTAAAAACATTGCAACATCTGATGTTTTATCCGACACTGGTCGTTTCAACCGTAAAGTGGTAGCTATATCACCAATAGTTATGAAATAATATGTAGCTTCATATCTTATCATTCGTTTTCTAAAAACACTTCATGTTCGCAACTTGTGTAAAGAGACTAAAACATAGGGGAAACTGCCACAATAAACATCAAAACGAATATAGATGATCATGTTAGAATGTCAATAAACAGTGGCAAGAAATCCATAATAAAATGTTTGATTTTGCAGGACTAATGCCCTTATTAAAAAGAACATCAAAATAAAGCAAATAAAATCTGTGAAATTGAAAATGGGTAACATTTTACATTTAGATTCATACATTACAAAATTTTCCTATAGATAGTCATTTAATAAGTATTTTTTAAAAAGAGACACTTGCATCATACGAAGTATCGAAAATTTTCAATCAATGAAGAAATTGCCCTCAGGTACAGTATTTCTAACTGTTTAGCATCTAATCTCTACTTGCGTTCTCTATAATTTTCAACAGAGGCTTCTAATGCGCAGAAGCAGCACGGTGTGAACTTTCTCCTATGGAAAGTGAACAGCACCTACGATGAAATCCATAAAGGCTATGCTTAAACCTTTGATCCAGAGGCTGACAAATCTCTATTGTCTGATAATGGGAGAAGCTGTCCACTGCCTTGTGAAAGAGCCTGGCGACCACCATCTGCTGGAACAAAAGCATTGGTTCTCCCTCTCAACGACAGACACCGCGAAGAAGCTCTGATGCTTTTCGACGCCTTGATGCATTGTGGCAAGGACTGGGTAACGGGCACTCAAATTAGCCGCCTATTTCCGGGAGCGCATGAACGAGGAGAATTCGTGTATGCACTTTATGCTACTGGTATCCACGCTCCACTGACAGAACATGCTGTCCTTCTCCTCCACTCTCTATGAAGTCACACCTCACTTATTCACTAACACCGTCATCCAAGAAGCCTATGCACTAAGATGAGACAGACACTTCAAAAATCAAACCTCATTCACAGGCACAGCTAGGAACAAGGAACAACGTGTAGCCCACTTGAGAAGACATTGGCATGAATACCCACCACGTATTCTGGCATTTGGAATTCCCATTCCAGGGAGGGATTTCTATTCTCACAAACTTGACTGTAAGGGAGAAAAACTTTTCTGGGTACATCATCAGCTCAATTGTCGCTTTGATGCTGAAAGAATTTCCAACTACTTGACCCAGTCGAGGAACTGCAGTGGAGGTTTCGTTCATGATGGATTTGTTCTCATACCCTCCTACAAGCATGGAGGAGCTTGTCTCGGCCCTTGATGATGTCGACTTTGAGGACGTTGATGGCATTGCAAGAGTTAGAGACATGGATCATCACTGACAGCTGCATCCGAGACGCCATTGCTCATGGGATATCATCAAGGAAGATTTGCCCTGACATTGATATCATGAATGACCAAAAAGGCATTGATATTCTGGTGATGTTACTAAATCTCTCCTGCATAGTCCCACCTCAGTACCATGGAGCACTTCACAACACTCCCACATATAATGCTTGACGTCAGGCGATACCATGGAAGTATATAATCATACCAGGTGTTATGGAACACTTTGAAACTGCTACTTGATATCCCGGTTTCTTCCGGCTTCACAGATATATGGATAACATCCTAGGGAACACAAGGATAGCCTTCCTAGCACACCTTTGATGAATTAGATTTCAAAGGAGTTTCTGTTACAAATGTTGCCATTTATGGAACTCTAGAAACTTACTTTGAAGATTTTGAATATAGTTTGATTAATTCTGTAGATGACACCAAGAGCATAGAGGATGTTGACATAGATACATGTGCATCTCGTCTCGACCATAAGGAATTCTCTTACAACATTGAAATCAACAATGAAAAAGACCCTGACCCTTTGGCAACAATTAGAATATTTGCTTGGCCTCATGGGGACAACAGTGGAGTAGACTTCTCGTTTGATGATGGCAGATGGAACGCCATTGAGCTTGACAGGTTTTGGGTAAAACGTAAGTAATCACAAAAAAAACAGTTATGTGATATAGTTTTTTTGCCATTTTACCCCAAAAAAACCTTGATGAAATAATAACACTTGTGTAAAAGTTGGCATACCTTAGTTTAACCAGACCACTGAGTGGATTAATAGCTCTCATAGGGCTGGGCCGAAAGCTCTTCATTGGGTGAGTCGGTAGAGCTTTGGATTAGCACTCAGCCTGAGTCGAGTCTCCAATGGGCTGACAAGAGGTAGAGGAATTTATTTCTGGTGATAGGAAATTACTCGTTATAGTTCGGATTCACACAGTTGTAGGTCCTGTTAGCAGTTATAATTCGACACGTAAACACAAATAAGTCCAACTTTCGGGCCAGGCTCCCAGAGAGCTGTTAATCAGCCTCAGTGGTCTGCAAAACTAAGGTATACTTAACTTTGGAAGTGGCCCGGAAGGATTAGACTTATTTCATGTGGTTAAGAACCAATAAGTTACCTAGCAACGACCTACAAATATTGCGGAACTGGAACCACATTATAGCGAGAAATGAATTTATCACCAGAAATAAATTCTCATCTTCATTAGCCGTCCGGAGAATCGAACGCAGCTAACACTACATGTATATATGGTTTGTCACTTACAAATTATTTTGAATAGATATTAGTTTCAATTGAACAAAGATAGATCCATATTGATATACTGTACTAATGAAGCATTAGAAATTTTCTGGATTGGTTTTCCTATTTCACTTAGTTTGTTAATTGCATTATATATATATATATATATATATATATATATATATATATATATATATATATATATATACATATGTATATATATATATATATATATATATATGTTATATATATATATATACATACATACATATTATTACATACTATATACACACAAATAAACATACACACATATTCATTTTTATATAACATTAGGGTAATTTATTACGGTAAATTACCCCAGCGGCTAAAATGAAATATGTCCTCTTTGCACAATTCCATAAAAAATAATTTTTACTGTTCTTATTTCCTTTTTGATTAACGTACACCTATAGGCAATATTTGGTCTGTTTTTCACTCTCTTATTGATTAATCCATACCATATAGTATATATCTGATTTTTTTTTAAACCGTGTCCGCTGGAAAGAACAATATCGTGCGTAAATCCACCGACTCAGCTGTCACTGTGCATGATGTGCCCAGCTTCAAAACACTCATGGAGAAGACTGAAGCTGCTCTGTCAGGTGGAGGTGATCTGGATCTTCATGACTTTGAAAGCGCCACTGGCCTGCCAAATCGTTTCCTCCTGCCCAAGGCTAACCACAGCGGCATGGAATTTGATCTCTTCGTCTGTGTGACAGATGATGCTGCAATAGCAGATCTTTATTCCATATTCCAAAGATGAGTTCTTACACTATGGTGCTTATATAGTGTACCCCGACAAGAGGCCTCATGGTTGCCCATTTGACCGCCATGTTGAAGATGAACGCTTTTTGAACAAGTCACCAACTTCCATCACACCTATGTTGAGGTTTACAACCATAATGAACACATTCACCACCATGACCAACTGCAAATCTTATTCTGGCCGCGAGTTCGAATCTTCGACTGACCAACGAAGAGTAAGAGGAATTTATTTCTGGTGATAGAAATTCATTTCTCGCTATAATGTGTTCGATTCCACAGTGTTGTAGGTCCTGCATTGCTAGGTAACTAGTTGTCTATAGCCACGTAAAATAAATCTAATCCTTCGGGCCAGTCCTAGGAGAGCTGCTAATCAGCTCAGTGGTCTGGTTAAACTGAGATATACTTAACTTATTCCTTTTTTCATACATTTCTGAAGTAAATAAATTTTTTTAAGCAACTTTACCTCTTAGGAATACATGATCTGTTTGAATACTCTCTTTTACATTTAGTTACCTATAATGGGGGTGATCACATCCATTGCAACTAATTGCAGAATTCGATCCTTTTTCAAAAAATTCTGAAATAAATTACACTTTTAAACAATTGGTACTTTCACGGGATGGGGAAGGGGGTACGGGTTTGAAACCTACCCTGTTATCTAAGTTGGGTCAAACGATGGCCACATGCTAAACTGTCTAGCTCAGTCAAGAGGTTACCACATAAGTTACAAGGGGGAAGGTGGAAGGGGGATGGGGAGGGGCAGGGGAAGGGAGTACAGGTTTGAAACATACCCTATTATCTAAGTTGGGTCAAATGATGGCCACATACCAAACTTTGTCTAGATCGGTGAAATGGTTACCACATAAATTACAAAGGGAAGGGAACGGGGATGGGGGTAGGGGAAGGGGGTAAGAGTTTGAAACCTACCCTATTATGTAACTGGCTCAAATGATGGCCACGAGCCAAATTTTGCCTAGATCAGTCAAGCAGTTACCACATAAGTTACAAAGGGAAAGGGGGAGAGGGCAAGGGTTTGAAACCTACCCTATTTATCTAAGTTGCGTCAAGTGATGGTCACGTGCCATGTTTTGTCTAGAGTGGACTAGCATTTACCAGATAAGTTACAAAGGAAAGGGGGAAGGGGAAGGGGAAGGGGGTACGGGTTTGAAACCTACACTATTACCTAAGATGGGTCAAATGATGGCCACATGCCAAATTTTGTGTAGATCGGTTAAGCGGTTCAGATTTCTACAGCACACAAGAATATGGACACATACAAAAACATATACAAAAACATACATCCACTCTATATATGAGATATATATATGTATATATATATTTATATATATATATATATATATATATATATATATATATATATATATATATATATATTATATATGTTCATTATTTATAATGGGAGGGCTTGAATGATACATTAATTGCCTCCTTCGTAAATCTTAGGAATATTGATATTGAGGGAGACTGAGAGACAGTAGTTGGATAGCAGGAATTAGAATAATGCTTCACTTCATTATAACACATACCTGTCAATTGAACTATCCAGGGTGGGTGGTGCATTTGGCACAAAATATATATATATATATATATATATATATATATATATATATATATATATATATATATATATATGTATATATGTGTATTATATATATATATATACTATTCAGTTTATATATATATATATATAATATATATATATATATATATATATATATATATATTTATATTTATATATATTTGTGCCAAAATGCACCGCTAACCTGGATAGTTCAATTAACAATGGCATGTGTTGTAATGGGAGGATGTACTGCTCTAATTCCCACTGCTAGGTCAATGTACTGTTCTCAGTCTCCCGCCCTCAGTCTATCCAACTCCATTCCTAAAGATTTACCAAGGAACAGGAAGTTTGCATTATTCAAGCTCCTCCCATCCATGCATGTGAATATATATATATATGTTATATATATATATATATATATATATATATATTTATATATATATATATATATATATATATACACATATTATATACCTTACATGTAAAAGAATCTATGCTTGTATGTGACTTTGTATGTTATTCCAGTATATATTTGTAAAAAGCTATAGAAATTGAACTTTAACTGATCTAGATCAAATTTGGCACATGGCCATTATTTGACCCACTTATGTATTATATATAGAGAGACATATATATATATATATATATATATATATATATATATATATATATATACATACATACATACATATATATACATACATACATACTTATAAATATCTTCCTCTTTTATAAGACTAGTAAATTTCTATATTTAGAGATTTACCTTTGTAAACATTGCATATACAAGTCAGTTTAATGTTTAACGTTAAGAAATATTTACTGCTATTATGATGATTTTAAGAATTTCACCCTTTCTCAAAATAAAAACTTAATGATTATTAGTGTATATACAGTTATCAAGGAGGGATGGTGAGAAACGTTTGCGACATTGCTTAAGGGGTAATCTGTGTTCATGACTTCTTGTATTAGAGGTAAGATTTATCTTTATCTACCTCCATGAGAGATTCATCAACAATATGGCTAGTGCAGGTTGATGGGCGACGATTGCTGGTGCTGTCAACGATCTCTTTTTTATAATGATTTTGCAACAGGTATGAGGAAATTAAAGAGTAACTTGAATAAGTTACAGTGAGTAAGCCACCAACACATGTCACTGAAGAGCGGGATCCTCCTTGGTAGACTTGGATTTTAGGCTTAGTGAAGATGGACTGGGTTCCTAGCCTAATGGAAATGCTGAATTTATTTCTCCTCTGACTTCTTCTCTCAAAGTTGATGGCTCCCTTACGACCTCCCTCGCTTCTACAAGGTCACGTTGCCTGAGACAATGGACTAGATTGCTTTTGTACCCAGCTAAGGAGAGGAACTAAGGATTTGGGCTTCTACTGGCGGAAATGAGATTTGGGAATTAAACAGAGACGTTCGGAGACTTGAA
>NC_089795.1:25602767-25642767 GCF_040412425.1 Macrobrachium rosenbergii
TATTCTAATCTAATAAATAAGTAGCTACTTAGTAATTGAATTACCAATCACCCTCAGTCGAAATTTATTTCATGTGGTATTGTTTTAGAGAATATAAGTAATTGAAAGATTCTAGATTATTGATAAAGGAATAAGTAGATTTTACAGCATAACTTACAGTCACAGGCATCAAGCTTTATGATGGCTATGTTTGCTTAGGCCATCGAATAATTAATGTAACCTGCCATCCATTTCAGGGACCGCGAGTCATCGTTTTCCATATATCTTCAAACCAATTATTTGATCGAAAAGGCATTTGACGCAGTGTGCAAGACACTTCCGCTAATTTTTGGGTAATATAGTGCATTGTCAAATGGTTTTAGTTAAGGCGTTTACTCTGATTGCATGGTGTCGCTACATCGCCAAACTATGCATTCGAACGTACTTTTTCCATCTCGTCCTCCCTCTCCCATTCTTCATCCTCTCCTCAACCCACATCTCCCTGGCCTTCCATCTCCGCCCCTCCTTTCCCTGTCAATGGGGATAGCGGACGTTCGATTGCGTAGATTAATCCTGCTGACCATGAGACTTTGCCTTAAAAAGTCAAGAGTAAACGCCTTTAATTAACACCATTTGACAATGCACTTGTGGCTACCAAAATTAACGGAGGGTGCCTTCGTACACTGTCAATGTACCATTTCGATCAAATAATTAGTTTGAAAGATATTTGAGAAAAACAATGACTCGCGGTCCCTGAAATGGGTAGTAGGTACTTTGTAACATTTTTTGTGTAAGCTTTAATGGGAATTGTTAGATGAAGTTGTAAAGGGAAAGGGAAAATACTGTAGCATCTATCAATTTTGCCCTGTGCAGCGATCTAGGTAAAACCATTCTGTTTTATAAATATAAAAGCTGTCTTTAGTGAAGTGAAACATTTTCCTCTCGATCAGAGTGAAATGTCGCCAACCGGAAACTTACAAGTTTATGAAAGATGGTCTCCCATGTTATTAGTTTTCGTGAGTTCATGAATCAACAATCGGGAACTGACGTTTTACCATTGCAAAAGTCAGTTTAATTTAACTTTATTCGGCGAATAAAAAAAGCAACAGAGGTGAAGAAAAAGGAACGTTCTCTCTCTCTCTCTCTCTCTCTCTCTCTCTCTCTCTCTCTCTCTCTCTCTCTCTCTCCCCAGGTAAAACTAAGAACCTCCTTAGGGTTCAGGTATCATCTTTGATTATCATAAATATTATATATGGGAACCACAGTGATAAAATAATGTCATGTTTTTAAACAGGAATTTGTCTGTGCGTGCGCTTTCGTCTTCGCTGCATAGATCTCATCAACGATTATCTCATTTAACTTCGCATTCTCATTGACATTCCCTTTACTGTCATTTAGCTTCACATTCTCATTGACATTCCCTTTACTCTCATTTAGCTTCATTCTCATTGACATTCCTTTACATTTAGCTTCACATTCTCATTGACATTCCTTTACCCTCATTTAGCTCTTCACATTCTCATTGACATTCCCTTTACTCTCATTTAGCTTCACATTCTCATTGACATTCCTTTACCCTCATTTAACTTTCATATTATCATTGACATTCCCTTTTCATTTAGCTTCACATTCTCATTGATATCTTTTACTCATTTAACTTCACATTCTCATTGACATTCCCTTTACTCATTTAGCTCACATTCCCATTGGACATTCGCTTTACCTCATTTAGCTTCACATTCTTCATTGATATCTGGCTTTACTCTCATTTAACTTCACATTCTCATTGGGATATTCCTTTTACTATCATTTACTTCACATTCTCACTGACATTCCCTTACTATCATTTAGCTTCACATTCTCAATGACATTCCTTTACTCATTTAACTTCACATTCTCATTGGACATGGTCTTTACTCGTTTAACTTCACATCTTACATTGACATTCCCTTTACTTCATTTAATCCTGACATTCTCACTGACATTGCCTTACGCTCATTTAACTTCACATTCTCAATAACATTCCCTTTACTCTCATTTAACTTACATTCTCATTAACATTGCTTTTTACTCTGATTCAACTCCACATTCTCATTGACATTCCCTTTACTCTCATTTAGCTTCACATTCTCATTGACATTCGCTTTACTCTCATTTAACTTCACGTTCTCATTGACATTCCCTTTACTCTCATTTAGCTTCACATTCTCACTGACATTCCCTTTACTCTCATTTAACTTCACATTCTCATTGACATTGTCTTTACTCTCATTTAACTTCACATTCACATTGACATTCCCTTTACTCTCATTTAACTTCACATTCTCATTGACATTGCCTTTACGCTCATTTAACTTCACATTCTCATTAACATTCCCTTTACTCTCATTTAACTTCACATTCTCATTGACATTGTCTTTACTCTCATTTAACTTCACATTCACATTGACATTCCCTTTAATCTCATTTAACTTCACATTCTCATTGACATTCCCTTTACTCTCATTTAGCTTCACATTCTCATTGACATTCACTTTACTCTCATTTAACTTCACATTCTCATTGACATTCCCTTTACTCTCATTTAGCTTCACATTCTCATTGACATTCCCTTTACTCTCATTTAGCTTCACATTCTCACTGATATTCCCTTTACTCTCATTTAGCTTCACATTCTCACTGACATTCCCTTTACTCTCATTTAACTTCACATTCTCATTGACATTGTCTTTACTCTCATTTAACTTCACATTCACATTGACATTCCCTTTACTCTCATTTAACTTTACATTCTCATTGACATTGCCTTTACGCTCATTTAACTTCACATTCTCATTAACATTCCCTTTACTCTCATTTAACTTTACATTCTCATTGACATTGCCTTTACTCTCATTCAACTCCACATTCTCATTGACATTCCCTTTACTGTCATTTAACTTCACATTCTCATTGACATTCCTTTACTCTCATTTAACTCCACATTCTCATTGACATTCCCTTTCCTGTCATTTAAACTCACATTCTCATTGACATTCCCTTTACTCTCATTTAACTTCACATTCTCATTGACATTCCCTTTACTCTCATTTAACTTCACATTCTCATTGACGTTCCCTTTACTTACTACCTCCAATACTATATCTTATTAACAAATATATTCCCTCTCTCCCTCTAGCTAGCGCTTTTCCCCAGAAAATAATCTCATTATGTTTTCCACACCCAAATTACTCAGATATTTTTAATCCAGCCTAATCTAATCCAGTCTAACCTAACCTAACCTAACCTAGGGGCATGAAAAAAAAACGGTGCTGGTACAATACTAGCATACATCTCGGGAATTTGCTACCCGGCCACCTTCTCCTCCTTGAATTGGTGAAGTTGGCATCTTTCTTATCTTGCCCCTCCGGAAACTTCTCATTCTCTGTACTTTTAGCATGTGCTGATGTTCATCGTCCTTATTTCGTCATAAGAACAAAAGCCACCATTCTCCTTGTCTCCTCTTCCCACCTGCTATTTCTTCCTTTTCGAGCTCTTCCTTCTCCTGTTTCCTCTTCCAAAAGCGGTAATTTATCTTATTTTCTTCGTTGATGTTTTCTGCCAGGGGCTACTGCGGTTTTTTCCCACCAGAGTATCTGGAGTTTAGTCCATACCTTCTGCTTCATCAGTTATTCAATTTTTTCTTCTTTGCATCCCACAGAAACAGTTACTGTCCTTCCACATTCCCTTCAAACGTCTCTCTCTCTCTCTCTCTCTCTCTCTCTCTCTCTCTCTCTCTCTCTCTCTCTCTCTCTCTCTCTCTCTAGGCTACTTTTCCCTTTTACAAACTGGCAATTTCTCATCTCTCTCTTTCCCTCTGGGGCTACTTTTCCCTTTTACAAACTGGCAAATTCTCATCTCTCTCTCTCTCTCTCTCTCTCTCTCTCTCTCTCTCTCTCTCTCTCTCTCTCTCTCTCTCTACTTTTACAAACTGGCAATTTCTCATCTCTCTCTCTCTCTCGGCTATTTTCCCCTTTTACAAACTGGCAATTTCTCATCTCTCTCTCTCTCTCTCTCTCTCTCTCTCTCTCTCTCTCTCTCTCTCTCTCTCTCTCTCTCTATCGGCTACTTTTCTCCCTTTACAAATTGGTAAATTCTCATATTTTCTCCTCAGATCATCTTTCTTTCTTTATTACCCCATTAACAACAGCTAACTCGTTTTTCCTGGGTCCTCTTTCTGCCCCCCTGTGGAGTTCCTTTTCGTTTTCGCATTAGATCATAAATATTCATTAGAAGAAAAGGTATCATGTGCTTTGCAAAATAAATCTTGCTACTGAGGAATGTGAAAAATATCCTCTTCAAGAAAACATATCTTTATTAAGGTTATGGACATAAGAATTCTAATGGATGCATGATTAACAACTGCCGATTTTATAATAATAAAACAAAAGAAAGAAAACGGACATGCATCATTTTGGTCAGGTAATTGTTAAAAATAGTTTTACTGAAAATGAATACCTTTTCCTTATCATCTAGGTCACTCTCCAGTCGAACAGACGCGCGAGTTGGAATTATGACTGATGAAATTTTTCATTTGCTCCAACTTTGGAACTGGCAGTGACGAAACGTTCGGGGAAAACTATGTGATGATCCCGGCAAGCAAAGAAATGAGCCTTCACTTCATTCACGGAAGTGATTTAATTTTCATTTCTGTTCAAACTTTGAAGGTTTCTTTCATTTTTGTAGGAGCTCGGGGAGAAGGGAGAGGGAATTGGTTATCTTTTTTTGTGATTTTGAGATAACTCATTTCATTTTCTTTGTGTGTGTGCAGGAGCGCATGTCAGTGTTTGTAAGAGAGAGAGAGAGAGAGAGAGAGAGGTAGAAATATTGCTTTTGGTGAGTCAAGAAGGGATCGATTTTTATTAACTTGGCTTTCCTAAAAAGTATATAAAGAAACAATCCAATAAGTTCACGAAGCGTTAGTAAAATACTGTTCTTCCCTAAAAGAAAAGTGAAAAAGTAAGTTGATACAAAAAGAAATATTATAAGAAACGGACACAAAATGTTTAGATATGAATCAGCAATTTAATTAATATTTATGTGAATAAAGGATTTATGAGTAAAGGAAGATGCACTTGGCATGAAGTATCGTGATTTCAAAATGCAGTTCAGATCCACTTTTTTTTGGCATTATATATATATATATATATATATATATATATATATATATATATATATATATATATATATATATATATATATATATATATATATATATATATATGTATATAATATATATTTTATAATGATATATATATATTTATATATATATTTGCCAAAAATATATATATATATATATATAAAATAATAAAAATATACCCGTTATGATGACCTTGAATATATATATTAATACAAATATCCCGCTCCAGAATATTAATGAACTTAGAGAAAAAGTCAGAAATTTTTGCCTTAAGTTGCCCTGCAAGCTGTATGATTAGTCAAGGCCATATTTGGGGAAATAATCACAGCCACCCAGTGTTCTCAAAATCAGCCTCAAAATAAAGAGTAAGTAGAGGTCTGTGAGGAGTATTTATGATTTTGATGACGATATTGCCCCATAGCAATACTTCACTACTTAGTCGAATAGTAACAGAGAATAATATACTTCATCATTGCTTCAGTTATTCGGATATGTCTGCTGCTCTTATCAATAATAAACTCTACAGCATTTTAACCAAGAGAGCAGGAAAGAGACAGGATATTTTACTCTGAATTCTTCAGCGCTTGATAGGTTTCATATTGTTGAATACTTTTTACATTATAACAAAGTACAGGGGAATAATAACTGGACGAATGGAAATGTTATTCATGAGAACTAGAACTCATAACTATCCCTAATGATTGCAGATATGAAAGCAGTCTTGTCAGTGCTTTTAAGCTGCTGGAGCTTAAACTCATAATCATTATAGACAGTTTCTCTACTTCCGTGGATATGATTGTGAATGGGCGCTGCAGTGTACTACGTGGTTCTCGGAATTTCACTTCTCCCTTTTAAGTACCATTTTGTTTCAAATTTTGAGAAATTTTGTAGATGGAAGCCAAAGTTCAAAGAAATACAAGAATACGCATCGCACAAACCATAACTATATAACTCCGCGCCATGAATTACGCTCATTGTAAGACTAAAAAGAAAAAAAAAAAACTGCAACTGCTTTTGCTTTTATATTCCTCGATTATCTCGAGCGCCATCAGGCATAAAGTCTTCCTTGTCCAACAAAGTTTCCCCTTCCGCCAACAATAGCTGTGTAATTTTCTGGACATTTTGCCTAGAAATAATTCCTTAATTCCCTGTGTGAAAGATGCCATGAGAAAATAGCCCCGGGTTATTCAGGAACTTATTTTCTTTATCAGTCAGCGTTGGCAAACTTCCAGCGGGGAAAAAAAAAAAATGAAGGAATAAATTCCCCCGAGAGTAAAAATGAACGTGTTTGACTAAAGACGAAACGACCGGCGTGGCTCTGGCAAGGCTTTGGCAATTTGCAAAAGAAATAAAAAAAAGAAATGTTTGTAAGAATGATATTTAATCCCCTCGAGAAATCTCCCGTTTTGTCCTTTCATTTACGTATCTTCTCATTTACTCTCTCTCTCGTCTGAAAGTTTGAGGAAATGGATAAACCTGAAGGGGAACCGTATGCTTAAATTTAATTTCTCCAATAAGAAATGATATTTTTTAATGAAAAATATGTACGATGGTTCATTCATATCTCAGTATTACGAAATATTTCAAGGTAATGAATAAAAAAAGCATAGGAATCCGTTCGAATTAAATTTTCTCTCTCTCTCTCTCTCTCTCTCTCTCTCTCTCTCTCTCTCTCTCTCTCTCTCTCTCTCTCTCTCTCTCTCGTTGTTTAATC
The DNA here is from genome assembly GCF_040412425.1 of Macrobrachium rosenbergii. Taxonomy (NCBI): domain Eukaryota; kingdom Metazoa; phylum Arthropoda; class Malacostraca; order Decapoda; family Palaemonidae; genus Macrobrachium; species Macrobrachium rosenbergii. The sequence continues at coordinate 25,609,640 of NC_089795.1, forward strand.
TTTTATTCCTTTTTGTATGTATTTTTTCCATTATATTTTTCTTAGCATTTTGATACTATACAAGAGTGCTTCAAAATTAATTTGGGAAAAATGCGATACTAACATCTCATAAAATTTTTTTTTACTATTATCAAAATATCAACAATGACGTCCTTGCCACCTTGCAAGACAAAGGAAAGCAAAGCAAAGCTTAGCAAGCAGATGCAATTCGCATGAGAAGAGGTATCAGTATTCATAAGCTTTTGTTATTAGGTGGCTTAGGGCGTAATCCTTTGTTTTACAGAGCTTAGTTTATAATGAACTTGGGATTACGGCAGGATTAAGACAGAAGTCTCTCGCATCGCAAAGTTCAGGCAACGGAGTAATCTAACATTGGGAAGCTTGTCTGAAGAGATTACGACCAAGGTTAGCAATAAGTCTCTCCGTCAGTCGTTCCCGTTTTCTGTGAGGTTTTCTCTCATTTTCTTTCCTTTTTCTACCATTTTCTGATTTATATTTTCTGATTTCATATTTGTTTTCGGCTTTGGGGTATCTTCTGTGAAACGTTTTTTCATGATTAGTGATTTGTTTTCTGATTTTTTTGTGAGTTATTTTCGTATTTTCTGCAGTCTTTTCTCTGATGAGGATTTTCAACTTTGGTTGTGTTTGATAATTTCTTTCAATGCGTTTTCGTAGTTTCTGCAGTGTATTTTCTCGGTTCCTCAGTATTTTCTGTGATGTGATACACCAAACATTGATTGAGTAACTTCTTTTGTGTCTTCCCCGCAGGAGACTTCTCTTCCACAAACGATGTCCTACGCTCTGTGGGTTGGGAATATCGACTAATAATCTGACCATGGGTTTGCATCCCATTCCTGGGCATATACAGTATATATATATATATATATATATATATATATATATATATATATATATATATATATATATATATATATATATATGTGTGTGTATATGTGTGTGTGTGTGCGTGTGTGTAGTCTGTATAACTTAGAACTTTATTATTATTTTTTTACCATCACACACACACACACACACACACACACACACACACACACACACACACACACACACACACGGCAACCTGAGATACAGGGTAGACAACTATGTGAGTGTCATTCTGCTTTTTTGAAGGCAGATGCGGTTCACATTGCAGTTTGATTTTTGAGAAGGAGTTTTGTAATACAGCATTGACCGGTAATATTTTTGTAGAACACAGATCCCAAGCTTGTGTGTTTTTTCTGTGTATCATTATTATTTGAAGAAGTGGTGTCTACTTCGCTATTGCTGTGAGATTTACATTATTATTATTATTAACTTTGTATGTTTAGAAGGGAGATTTTGCCTTAAATTTTTCACTATGTCCGCTGACAGTTATGGTAATGAAACCATTTCGTATGAGGCTGCTAAAAGTGAAACTCAACAACTTTTGAGCGATGTAAAACGTGTTGATCAGTTGTCTAACGCGGCAGTCAAGTTCCACATAGAGTCCCTTCGGGCAGCGGTTGATTCTCTACAAGCAGCAGCTTCCGAATATTATAAGGAGATTAAGGGTCAAGCATTAGTAAACGCTATGTCGAGAACTCAGAGTTTCCTCACTGACACGAGACACGAAATCGCCCAACTCACCGATAGCTTAGCAACACCCGTACCTGTTAATCCGACACATGCGGTACCTTCTACCCCTGGTATTCCACAACCTAAGTTGCCTCAAATTTTGATACGTACTTTCGATGGGAAAATCGAGGGTGGCCGGTAATAAAGTCACAGGAAAAAAGTCACAATTTTGGCCGGTAATAAAGTCACAAGGGAAAAATTCACAATATTTCTTGGAGGTCATTATCTTTATGATATTTACAGTCTTTTATGTTTATACGGAAATCCCCAACGGGCTTGTACTAAACAAGCCGAAGGTGGATACATACCGGGTTAAAACCCTTGGGGGTTACTATCTATAAAAGATTATTTGACTGTGACTTTTTCCTGTGACATTTTTTCTGTGACTTTTGCCTAGAATCCATTTTGATTATTTTTAAATGATGTCATGAAGTTTTCTATGCTGAATAGTTATCTTAAAGGCAAAGCACGGGAAACCGTTGAGGTTTAGCTATAACTCTTGCTAATTACACTGTAAAAAGTTAAGTATACCTTAGTTTAACCAGACCACTGAGCTGATTAACAACTCTCCTATAGTTCTTCATTGGAGAGAATCGGAGCATGCTGTTGGCCCAGGCAGACTCACCGGCCAATGATTTCTGGTAATAGAAATTAATCGTTAATTCTTCAGCTGTAGGTCCCGTTGCTAGATAACCAGTTGGAGCCAGTAAAATAAATCATCCTTGGCCAGCCCCAGGAGAGCTATTAATCAGCTCAGTGGTCTGGTTAAACTAAGATATACTTAACTTTTTCCTAGGGCCGAGTCTAAGAACCGATATAACGGACCGACCTTATTGTGAATCCGGAACCACATTATAGCGAAAATGAATTTCTATTAATTAATTCTTCACTCGAACGCGGGCTCCAGAGTGCTGGCCGATACGAATCGACCTTGCTGAATTTAATTACACTGTAGCAATAAACTTCGACTTCGTTTTCCAGTGTTGGGAAACTGGAACAAAGCTTGAGGCACTGACTGTTAAATTTACCACGACCTGAGCATGAGGCAGAGCAGTTGATGGATTTCCTAATTAAATTAAATAACATCGCTCAACAGTTACAGTAGAGGCTTTAACCGGTCAGAAGAACAGCCATCCTTATGAGAAAGAAATTATCATATGATGTTTATGAAAGGAAACGTCGAGAGTTTTGTTTCGTAAATATGATACTTGTGATCTTACTGTAGATCAACTGAAAAAGGGCACTGAAAAATTAATTGAGGTTCTAGATAGAAGTGGTGTGCATGACCCTATACGCCATCACCTTCTAACACTGTTAAGGGCAGCAAAGATCGCAACAAAGGTTTGACAAATGAGCGTCATGTTAATTCGCCTAGTAGTACTTTCAGAACTAATGTTAAAGATAAGCAAGGAGAGTCACGTTATATTTTTGTTTTTGTCAAGGCAAACGCAGCGATAAAGTCTGTACGAAATATACTACTTTAAGACTAGAAGAGAGCGTGTCCAGGAATTGTTATGCTTTGGTTGTTAAAGAAACGGCCGTCGTCCATTTGAATGTAGCAGTAACACCTACCTATTGTTTCAACTGTAATGGTAATTATCATACATTCTTATGCGCTAGAATATTGCCTAATTCTACTAACGTTAATGTAAATTCGTATCAGAAACCTTCTAGCACTAAATCAGATCAAAGTAAAGTTGATATTATGCCTATTGAAACTACCCAATCACAGCCGGGTTCCAACACTAGTAAAAAATCAGTTGCTGCGAGTAATTTTTCTCAGAATAATGTTAACAGAAATCAAGTAGTTGTTAAAACTGTTGCATCTCTCCGATCGACGTCTAATGAAGGGAATCAGATCCCAGTTAGTCTTTCTAGGCAGCGGATCACGAAAGAACATTTATTGGCCCAGATGTTGTTGAGAAATTGAATAGTACCAATAAAACAAGTGGAACTAACATTAATTCCGTTTGGAGATAATGTTCAAACTAAAATGTTTGACGTAGTAAGAGAAAAGGTTCGAGCAGGTACTAAACGTGTCAATTTAAATGCTGTTGTTTGTAACCATGTTAACACTTCCATACACACACCTGGACTACACAACGTGTACCCGCAGTTGCTAGAACGAGATGTTAAACCGCCAGATAAGAATATTGAATCAGATACCTCAAGTGACATAGATTTGATTATTGGTGCTGATTTTTGTAATGCATTTGTGTATCGTCACGATAAATACGATGATGTATGTTTGCTTGGTAGTACCGCTGGTGCTGTTATTTTTGGTCCTATTCCAAATTGGGCTTGTAGTGATGTCATTGATGATGAAAATAAGAGATCTGTAATAAGTACACAAAGTATAGCATGCTCGAGAATCACTACTTCTGTAAATCCTCTTGACGATGAGGATATTTCTAGATTGTGGTTTTTAGATACGATCGGCATCGGGAAGGATTCGCAATCCTTTAACGATCAGGCAACGATCGAACATTTCAGTGACACTGTTGTCAAGACCGGTAACAACTAGACGATTGATTTGCCATTTAAGAGCGATGCCAGAACCCTACGGGTTACAGAAAAGCCTTAGGTCAGTTATATTCACTCAAGAGAACTTTTCAGTCTAAACCAGAAATGTTTGATCGATATCAGTCTGTTTTAGGTGAGTGTGTTAAGTTAGGATTTATTGAGGAGGTAAAGTTAGAAGATAACTCCTTTGATCTAGTTGATGGCATTTATCATTATTTACCTCATCATCCAGTCGTTAAGGAATCTGCTACGACTCCATTTAGGATAGTTTTCAGTGCAAGTACTAAGGAGTCGCAGCGTGCCAAGTCTCTCAATAATTGCTTACATACGGGACTTAACTTGGCGAATCACTGATAGATACGCTGCTAGAATTTCGCCAGAACAAATATGCTGTAGTAGCAGACATAAGTAAAGCTTCCCTCAGAATAGGAATTAATGAAAATCACAGATTCCTGAAGGTTTGCTGATAGGGATTTTAACCATGTCAACACTTTTAGATTTAAGGTTTTATTGTTTGGAGCAAACAATAAAACTATAGCCAATTCAGTAAAGAGGGCTGGCATAGCAAACACAGTTTTACTCTGATAAGTACCAGAACTATTGAACTTGGTTACTAAATAATACTTGCAAAAATTAGGTAGGGTTATATAACATACCCTTGCCTACTGTCACCTTTATCCGATGCTTTGATGAAAAGGTGTTGCCGAAAAACTGTTTTATCGGCTCTGAATCCCTTAGTAGCTGTTCATTTGTTAGAGATATTTAAGGATAAAATTTCAGATTGTACTGTTTGGAGGGACTCTCAAGTAGCTTGAGTTGGGTATTTTATGAAAGATCTAAAGAAGTGTTTGTAATCAACAGAGTAAAAGAAATTAAGGACTTGAAGTCCACTCATAACATCAGGTTGTTATAGGCCTATGTCTCCAGTGAGGATAATCCTGCTGATTTAATTACACGATGTATTTCAATGTCTCTGTTCAGTAAGGCAGATTGTTGACAGAAATCAATTTCCAGAACAAGAGGATGTAGTTCACAGAGTCTGTTGGTTTAAATGAAATTATTGTAGAACCAGTTTTGAGAAAACGTGATGAGGATGAACTTGTATTTAATTGTTCTGAATTCCCTTCATTGAAACACATTAAGAATTGTGGGTAGATTGATCCTGTTTGGGTGAAGAATATTTCCTGACAAATTTAGGGAAAACAATAATTTACTTGTAACCAGAATCAAGCAGCGTCAAGCTTTCCCAACGCTATAATATGCGTTGACTAATGGGTTACACGCCAGTTCTAGTGTTTCCTCTGAGTTAAGGAATCTTGTCAGACAGTTAGGTCTTTATATGATGAGCAGTCGTCGAGCAAGGAAGACTTCATAATGCAGATTGCTTAGACTCACAGCACCGTGCAACGTCGCCAGCCGCCAATTCTTTTATGGAAACTATGTCTCATTATCATTGCACTCAACCTGCACGGCAACACAATGGCGCTTGGTCGCGAGGAACAGTTTTGGTCTGGAAAAATGAGACAGTCCGTTAAGAAGATTCTGAAAGAGTGCTTATTATGCAAGAATGTGTGAGACGATAAGAAAATTTGGGAAACTGTGGCTACATGACTATTTGTCTTCTCTTAGAGAGAGGCACAGGAACGGAGTCTTCAAACATCTGTCCATTAAACATAGGCGATTTAGTCCTTATTGTAAATGATAACTGTAAAAGAGACAGATACCCCTTAGGAATCATGGAAAAACTCCACGCAGGACATGACAATGTTATAAGGACAGTCGAGGTAAAAACAGCTAGTGGAAATTTTACAAGACCATTGAACCAAGTTTTTCCACTTGAATGTCATGTAAGAGAGAAATCAGCAGAAGAGGAAGTGAATGAAGTAGGCGAAGTCCGCGACGCCAGCGAGGCACTGGACGAGGCCAGCCACATAAACAAAACAACAGAGAAGACGATGGAGAAGGCTGAAACCAAGGACGTCGGAGACGGTCTAGACTCTAGAGAGTATCATGGAGGATGACCCCACGACCTTAGCAGGTCCCCAACCACTACAAATGCTGTGATCGCCGACCCATGAGAAGAGCTGCTGTTGAGGAAGGAGAACGAAGATAACAGTTGATTCGACAATGAGCTTGATAAAGAGACTATGTATGTATTTGTATGGCTTTTCTTGTTAGGGAGGGTGCGGGAAATTCCCCGCACAACAATCTTTACATGATGTCGTGTGTACTAACATATTTTCATATGATCTGTTTCCTACTGTAGAGGTATTAGTATCGTCTGTTGTCATAAGAAAATTACTGATTTCATTTTTTTTATTCTGAATTGCCTTCTATCAGGTAACCGACGGACGAGAACTTTGTTCTTTGAATCTGTTATTAACGTAATATCCAAATGTCTCTGCATATTTATGAGTTATGTAGAAATGCGTACGTCTCTGTTGCGCGTCATGATGATAGGGTAAAGGAACCACATCTGTTCGAGAATTACACTCTTACATTATTTTATTTGATTTTTCTATGATACTACCTAAATCATTTCTGTACCAAGTAGCGAAGAAGCTGAAAGAAGGAGTAGGAGGGGAGTTTTCTGGTACATTTGTGGAAAAGATGCTTACGTCTGCATAATAGTTGAGTGGTGCCCGACGGTTGTCACTGCCGCTTTCAGCATTATATCTGAGATTGTGTGTGCACGTGATTGCGTATACTGTATGGGCATCTTCTTTTTTTTTAAACGTGCTTTTTCCCATTTTTTGTATGGGAAGGCGGTTTATGTCATCCAAAATTGTATTAACACACCACCAAGCACTTACATTTAACAGATATGTTGAGATTCCAGAATATTATGCTTTTAGCTTATTTTTCATAACGAACTTGAGAATTATCCTAAAGTTTTTTTATGTTAATGTGAACTTTGTAAGTCAGTTCTGTATTCGCAGTAATTACTATAAATTGTCTCCTTTTCCCCAATAAAACCCGAATGCAGAGGGAAACGAGCAGCTTCTTGGCCCATTTTTTTTTTAGTTGACTTATCTGGCGTCGTGTTGTGATGTATGTGCTTTAGAAAGGGCCATTACCCTTAGACTTTGAACTTTGTAATCTTGGAAATTTTGAATGCCTTTGAGTTGTAACCACGTTCATTTATTCCTTATATAATTACTTGTTTGATATGTTTAACCTTTAGCTATTAGATTAATTTTGAGTTTAAATTCAGCACATGTTTTCAATGTCCCTCCATTTTATTTCATTTTCCCGTGATCCCAGTTTAGCGAATGGTGAACATAATTTGATCTTATAAACTCTGTATTGTGTTCATACTTAGAAACGAAAGTAACTTATAGAAACGAGGTAACATATATCGAGTCCTCTAAGGTCTGAAAATCAACCCATGAGTACTCGTAAGATTTTGAGAGAGAGAGAGAGAGAGAGAGAGAGGAAAGCAACTTATTATTAAGATCTGAGTTCATGTCCATAGGGACAGCACAGTAAGTGGAAGTACTTAATTGTGGTACTGTTCATTAATAATGTTAGTGTTATCCTCGTTCACACCGAATTGGGTTGAGATATAATCTCCCCGTAATTTAGAAATCACAAAGGGAGGTGGTGTTGTTATGTAAGGCTTTTAGCGGTTTTTGACTAAGGCACAACTTTAAGCATACAGTCTACTTGTTCAAACAATAACTTTTTGCCACATTATATATATATATATATATATATATATATATATATATATATATATATATATATATATTAGTGTATTAAATGATAAGAAAAGAGCTATAAAATAAAACTTCGTTAGTGGCCTATAACCCTTGTAGTGTAAATGTAATTCCTATTTTCTAATAAAGGTGACACGTTCTGAAGAATTTTCATTCTTTCGTAAATTATTGATAAAAGTTTTTCTACCTAAGAACCGAAAAGTCACAAAAGACAGAATCAAACAGTTAGCGCTAAAACATCGAGAGATCTTTTAGTTTCCCCCTTAACGGAAAAACAAAGGACCCTTTTGTCTTTCTTTCTCATCGTCCAAGTCAGAGAGAGCTGACTTTATAGTCCTTGGAGGGGACGTGGCGATGTCGGCAAGCTGACTAGAGGTATCAGATCCGTCACCTTCTCAGTGGTCGTTTTGGAAGCAGTGTAATCATGCGGTGTTATTTTGTTATATGGTAGCACGTAATCCGATTAGAGTCGATTCTTTGCTACCAGCTGTGTAGAGGGAGATGTTTCTGTACCGGTTGAAATACAGATAGGTTTAGTGATTTGAAGGATTGTCTACATGATGAAGTTTTGTGGTATGAAGGATTGTCTACGTGTGGTGACGGATTTGTGGTTTGAAGGATTGTCTACGTGATGACGGATTTGTGGTTTGAAGGATTGTCTACGTGATGACGGTTTTGTGGTTTGAAGGATTGTGTGCGTGATGACGGTTTTGTGGTTTAATGGTGACGGTTTTGTGGTTTAAGGATTGTTTACGGGAGACGATTTTGTGGTTTGAAGGATTGTGTAAAATTTTGTGATTGACAGTTTTGTGGTTTGAAGGATTGTGTACGTGATGACGGTTTTGTGGTTTGAAGGATTGTGTGCGTGATGACGGTTTTGTGGTTTGAAGGATTGTGCACGTGAGGACGGTTTTGTGGCAAAGGATTGTGTGGGATGACGGTTTTGTATTTGAAGGATTGTGTGTGGAGACGGTTTTTGTGGTTTGAAAAGCTGTGCGTGGAGGACTGGTTTTGTGGTTTGAGAAAGTTTTGTGTGTGATGACGGTTTGTATTTGTTGAAGATTGGTGTGAGGAAGACGGTTTAGGTTTGAAAAGGGACAGTGAGATGGTTTTGTGGTTTGAAAGATTGTGCTAGAGGACGGTTTTAGGTTTGAAAAGAATTGTGCATGGAGGACGTGATGACTTTGAAAGGATTAAAGTGCGTGAGGACGGTTTTGTGGTTTGAAAAGGATTGTGCGCGTGAGGACGGTTTGTGGCTGAAGGCATTGTGTGCGTGATGAAAAGGATTGTGGTGGGACGGTTTTGTGACTTGAAAAGGATTGTGCGAGGACTGTGGTATACAAGGATTGTGCGTGAGGACGTTTTGGGTTTGAGGATTGTCGACGTGGTGAGGGGTTTGTGGTTTGGAAAGGATTGTCGACGTGGTGAGGGGTTTGTGGTTTGGAAAGCCCAGAAATGGGTGACGGGTCGGTTGAATTAAAATTTCGACGGTGAAAATTTGTGGTTTGAAAGGACTCACCTAATCGTAATTGTCGGGTATAGTTACTTAATGTAAGGACTTGTCGACGAACTGACGGTTTGTGGTTTGAAAACCGATTTAAATTGTAGGTACGTTGAAATATCAGTTTGGAAATATTGATGTATGGTGATCTTAAGTTTAACATTAACGGGCTTATGTTCTGACTAAGATATAGGTATGAAAATCTTAACGTGGTGACGGGTTTGTGGTCAACAATAAGTAATTTTCGACATTTAGTTCTTAATTTGGAGATTTCCTGTCGTACATGATATCTTGTTTCCATTTTTTCTTCATGGTACGTTACGTATAGTTGAATTAAAAATTAACCTTCAAAAATTTCTGGGCTTCAGTTTATTACCCCTAATCGTAATTAAGTCGGTATAGTTACTTAATGTAATGACTTGTCTTGAACTAACCATTTAAATTGTATGGTACTGTCTTGAACTAACCATTTAAATTGTATGGTACTTTGAAATATCAGTTTACATTATATTGATGTATTGGTATCTTAAGTTTTAACATTAACATTATGTTCTACATAAGATATAGTAGATATGAAAATCTTAACTGCAATTCTTGGTCAACAATAAGTAATTTTCTTTAATACATTTAGTTCTTAATCTATCAAGCTTTTCTGTGTACATAATTACTCCTTGTTCGTCCATTTTTTTTTTTTAAGTTAATGCTCCCATTAGCTTGTTTTTTTTTTCTGTACAAATTTGATGTCTTATAAATCTGGAGGTCTCAGATCATCCATGAAGGATTTAGTGTGGAGTAGAATGAGACAATTAAATCTTAACGTGACTTTCCTGTAAAGCATTCCTTTTCCAACATTTATATCGGCTCTGAATTTTGTGAACCTATTTTGTGAACCTGTGGCATTATTTTTTCAATTCATGAAAGCAAATCCTAATTCTTTAATGTTAGTTTAAATCTACTTCCAGGTCTTCGTGGAATCTAAACTACTTAAAGTAAAACTACGCTTGAGTAATAAATGAAGTCAAAATTTTTAGCCAGTGTGTCTCTTCCCAAGCTACGTTGAAATTTACTTCTTCCCTTCCCAGTTTTGGCTTAGCCAGGTGAGATCTACTCCACGTTGTATATGTATCCAATCAAACCAAATATTTATTCAATCAAACTAACTTTTTTCTCTCCACCCTAACAGGGGCGGTACCCCTGTAGGCGTGGAGGCTCCTTATGCCCTGCTCCATTGGTCTAACGACCTATGAGCAGGTGCATGGGGGCTTCAAAATACTAATCAATTTTTTTCCTTTCGGGTTTTAAATGCACAAATCTATTTTTATGGTACCTTGACTTGAGATATTAGATTTTAAAAATCAACATAAACGTAACTGCTCATGTTTAATTTTTATTTTACTAGAATTTTTGCAGTTTTTAGTGATAAGGCCTTAATACTATGATTTAAAGGTTTGTAATAAGCTAGTACAGAGGTTTAACGTAAGCTTCTAAATATTTAGTGAGTTAAAATTACTTAAATTACCATTGCTCCTCTTAAGGTATTAATTTCGTAAGTTCAGAAGTAATTAGTTTTACTTTGAGTCTGTACTCACTTAAACGACTAACAAGATTTTTTCAAATAAAAAAATTTTGGGTTAAATGTATTGCATTTGAAACATGATTTAACTTTTTGTTCTTTTTAGTTTGATTTTGTTTGAAGTTTTTGGAAGATTTATGAACTTTGGCTATAGTTTGTTCATGTTTCAAATTAATGTAGCTTAGCAGTTAATGTAAAACTTCACTGATTTTCATGCCAAGAATACAATGAACAGGCCTCTAGTTTTCACTCTGAATACAAGAGAACAGCAGTTTTCACTTGAAATACAATAGAGACATTCTTATCTCTGGCTGTCTGTAAACCTGGACCAGTGATGAATTTGAGTTAATACCAGTAATGTTGCTTAACAAACCACTGTTAAAAAGTTAATGGTAGATGGTGCTGTGACATTAACAACTGTGGCAAATCTGACCTTTTGTAACTTTGCTCTGTATCTGTGCCGTCTTGACGTTTTTAAGTTCTCCTTTGGTCAGTGTAAACAATTTTGGTTACCCGTGGTCCTTTTGATGGCGCTTTGCTTTGCTTTTTTATTTTTTTATTTTTGCTGGGGTCAGGGATTTTGAATGGTTTGTATTGAGGAAGAGTGAATATTGCGATGGCTTCTGTTCATTTGTTTGAAGCTTTACTGTTTGAGTTTAAAGTTTTGCTTTACCTATTTTATATGAATGATAGATTTTAACTTTTGTCTTTAAATTGCAAACTTTTCTGCGGCAGTTTTTTGCTTTTACAGGATATTTAACGGAACAGTTATTGATGACGAACAAAATACTCGTGTGTTTTTGAATGAGGTGAGGATGGAGCCTGGCGTTTGATATTTTTTACTTCGCCTTAATGGTCTTGCACTAATGGTTCAAATGTCGTAATTACTTATTTGGCGCCTCTGCTAACGGTGTTTACATGTAGATAAATTGTTCTTGCTTTCACCAGTAGTAATTGCGACAGGCATGTTTTCTTGCCATAAATTAATGGATTAAATATCAAGAACTTAAGTTGTTTACCTGGACAAAGTATAACTTAAACCTTTGGTTATTTTACACAAAATGATTCGTGAACTGATTAATTTGTAAATCCAGAAGTAAAACCATAATGTATTAATGGAAACAGTGTTCACTTTTTATACCTAGTACAATGGTTGTTTTTAAGACAAAAACCATTGTACTTCTTAAACCTGTAAACTTTTTATAACCTTTTCACATCTGATGATTTAGATTGTCTGAAATTTTTTTATTCAAGTACTAAATGTGTAGAAAATTTGAGTTTTTCTTGAAATCCGGGTGTAAATAAAATATGGTAAATTTTGTTTGCTGTGAATAGCCTGTTTAAATGAAATTAAACTATTGAAGATTGGTTAGTGTCGCCAGAAAGAAATACTTAATCTTCATTACTATGCAAATAAGGCATACATTACTATGCTGTTCATTACTATGCAAATAAGGCATACATTACTATGCAAATAAAGCTTTTCTGTAAGGAAATTGCTCTTGCACATCTTAATACAATACTTAAGTCTTAGATGTTCCGATAATGGCGGCATATAGACTGTTCAGTTGACCATATATACAAGGATCAAAATTTATTCGAAAAATATTTAGAATTTAGGATACTGGGAAGTTAATGAAATGCAAGTACAAGAAAGAAAATGTGTCCATTGTGTTCGAGTAGTTTTGAATGACCATTTAGGGCATGAAGTTATTGTTTGAAATGAACGCTAATTAGACTGTCAGTAAATAATGTGACTATTCACATATGGTACCAGTTTGACAACTGATCCTTAAAGCAAAACGGAAATTATAATTTTGAGTTTAGTTTTTCTATTTGAAACAAAGATACTGTTAATCACAATTAGACTGTGATACAGCACAGTTCGGATTGCTTCTACGTGAAATTAGAGCACCTCATTCACTGTCATGGTGAAACTGTTTTTTGAGTGAGTTAGGTTATGAGAGCCAAAAGAGGAATAAATGTCAGGGTTCAAATCAATATTTTACTCCCTTGGTCATATACTGTGTTCCCCGAGTATTGAAGTGGACATTTTCTGAGTATTGAAGTGACATTTCCATTGAAGTGACATTTCTGAGTATTGAAGTGACATTTCCTGAGTACAAGTGACAATGGTTAATCGAGTATTGAAGTGGACATTTTTCTTTGTCGGCTTTAGTTACCTAACCTCAAATGGTGTTTAGAAGTTTTGGAGAATCACAGAACTTTTTATGCATTAAGCAATAAATTTGGCGAAAAGATAAATCCAAGTTACCCAACAAATGGATAAATGAATTAGCCGCATGGAAACAGCCTTCCAGAGGTATTTTCAACTAGCTATTTCAGTCGGTTGTCCAGCTACATAAAGGATGCGTTCCTTCAGATTTTAAGGAAAAACTGAAATGAGTGGCATACAGGGGGGTTAACTAATCTTCATTAACCTAACCCTGGCTGGAGGGCTCCATTTACCCTAGACCCATAGCCTGACCTGTCATAGGTTGTTGCATCTCAAACATTTCCTGGGTTGTCAATCTTAGCCTTAATGACTAACTGACAAAAACACTAGACATACGGCTTGTTACAGTAGGCCATGAGATCAAAAAGAATAAAAGTGGACAGGCATTAAAGACAAAATTGGTGACCATTTGGAGATTGTGGGACTCTTAATGCAGTAATTCCCTAAGTGTCGCTGAATGCATAATTCACAAACACTACTCAGTGTCCTTAATCACGCCATCGCGCACTAGGCCTCTAACCTAGAAATTTAAATTTTTTCATCCAGAAGTGACCGTTTTAATGCCGTAAGGCTAAGCAAAAAAACAAGGAATAATTCTTCCCAGGAAAAATGGTCTCCATTACGAAAGTAATAGAACTCTGAATACGAGGCACCAAGAGGAAACTTAAGAACTTGCTTATTCGTAGTTACAATGTAGAACAAATAATTATTGAAGAAAACTGTTTCTGAAACAAGCGGGGTGGTAGGTTGAACGAATTGATGAACGAAAGCGTGCCCTCCAGCAATAAACAAGGGCATGATTATGGTGGTAATAATAGCTGTCACTGTACCTAACTACATAGTTTTGTGATTTTTCTAAAGGAGGGAGGGAGGGGGAAATTTCAGCCCAGAAGGGGGAATATTATCCGAAGTTAAGATTCCTCCCACGGGAAAATTGATTTAGGACAAGTTTCCCCGGCGGTAAAACCGATAAACAAAGGAATGGAATGGAATAAAGAATTCAGGCCAGAGGCCAAGCACTGGAACCTATGAGGTCATTCAGCGCTGAAAGGGAAATTGAGAGTATAAAGGTTTGAAATGTGTAACGCGAGGAAAACTTCGCAGTTGCACTATGAAACAAGCGTTAGGAGAGGGTGGATAGCAAGATGGAAGAGAATATGAATGGAGGTACATAAAAGAAATGAAAGGGGTTGCAGCTAGGGTAGGGAGGGATGCTGCAAAGAACCTTAAGTAATGCCTACAGTACACCACTTGAGGTGCGCTGGCGGCGCTAGCCCCCTACGGGGCCGAAGAAACGAAGGCAGAGAGGGTTTGATTAGTGAGGGAGCTTCAGACTTCAGACCATAACCAGTGAGTTAAGTACATACCTGGCATTTGAACGGCTTTGTCACAAATAGGATGGGAAAAATGCAGCTATTTCCCTATCAAGCCGTTGTGGCGATTTTCTCAAATTAGAGCCATTTGCGGCGTTACCCCTCTAAAATTTCCCACATTGTAGCGTATGCAAAAGGATACTACCATTGGTCTCAAAATGCACAAATAAGTTGGAAAAAATGGAAATAGTGACATCACTGAGAAACAAGTCTGTACTTGGAGAAACCGTTTTGACGTCGAAGACGAATGATACTACTTGTTTGTAGTAACTATCGTTGTTTGTGGACGGTAGTGGTGAACATTTTCGTGCCTTCGTTATTATCTTATTGATGCATTCAGCCTAAATCATGTAAATATTTAAATACTGACCTAATTACATATTTAGGGCATTAATCGATGGGTCTCCATCATAATCGCCTGCCAGAATTGTTTCACCCTTGTAAACCTCAACATAACACCTCATTCATTATCATCATAATCCATCAACTGATGAAACATCCCAAAATAGGGAAATGGGTCTAGTATCCTTCATAATCTAATTTGTTCTTTTAATTTTGCCTTAATTGCATCCTACTTCGCTATCCATATTACAACCTTGTTACGTGCACCCTTTTAGTCTAAAGTGCATGTAACACAGCATTGCGACCTGAGGTGAAGAATTTATAGACAGGTATTACTAGCAGTAGGTGGGCTCAGGAAAAGGGCAATGGACTAGCGATGTTATCCACTGTTAAAGACTTGCTAAGAACCATCAATTAGATTTTTTTATTCAGTCGACCAAAGAACAAAGGCTAAAACACTATTCAGTAAAGATCACCCGTGTGGTGCCAGAGAAAGAGCGAGGGAGATGCACCCATGATATGTTTAGAATAGGAGATGCCAGTACATTCATTCTTAAAGGAATGTTCTCCGGGAAGGAGGTGGCGAGTTGCCGTGGTACACCAACCAAGACACCTCCTCCCTTTTAAAATTTCTGCCTTATCACTTTTCCCTCCCAAGAGACCGCCAACTATGTATCTCTTCTAGATAATCCTTGGACGGGTCGGCGCATGACGTATGGCACCACACCCCGTTCCTGCCAACTGGAACTTGTTCCAACTGACAGTAGTTCCTTGTTGGGCGAGTTGAAAAGTTGTGGCTAGCACCACAGCTATAGCTTAAGTCTCTGTCCGGCTAATGAAGAAATTCATTTCTCTATAATGTGGTCTGGATTCCATAATAAGTTGTAGGTCCTGTTGCTAAGTAACCAATTGGTTCTTAACCATGAAAAATAAGTCTAATCCTTCGGGCCAGCCCTAGGAGAGCTGTTAATCAGCTCAGTGATCTGGTAAAACTAAGGTATACTTATTTTACTTTTTCCAACTGACAGGGCATGTGGCCGCCATTTTTAACCTTCTAGCATTACCTCGGGGTATTCCAAGCTCCTCCCCCGATAGGCTGACCTAAGCTCGACAGCAGTAAAAAAAAAAAAAACAGGATACACCCAGGCCTACGAAGCCCTCTGGATGCAAAGGCCCAGTGTTATGCTAGGTCCACTCTCGGAGGTGGCTCACCAAGGCGTACTTGGAAAACACAACCGTTGAGACTTAGTTGCTGTCAAGAGTCAGTCTCTCCAAGAAAACATTCCCCTTGAGAATCTTGGGAGTCCTGGACGACGAGTTTAATGATCCGCACGGAAAGTTCAAGTGCTAGGCATCGTTCCACCTTCCCCATAGGGACACCATTCCTTCCAACCGAGACTGGATATTCCCGTGGCGAGAAAGAACCCGACAGGAAACTCATAAGTACTTGGGAGATAGGTGGGCGAGTTTATGGAGATTTTCATTTTTATTGACGCTCAAGCTTATCAAAGGCGGTTGAGTAAAACTTTAAGGCATAGGAAACTCAGATGTTTATTTAATAACTTTCTCAGGGGAGACAACATTCATTTTTCCGAGGAAGAATCATTCCCCTTGTTTTTTGCAGAGCCTTACTTCATTAGAACTTGGACTTTTATAGTAACTCTCTGGAGGGAAAAGGAATGAAATTTTCTAGGGAAGAGGCCTAGTGCATGGTGGTGTGGTTAAGGAGTCTCCTGAGTAATGTTTGTGAATTAGGCATTCAGCTACACTTACGGAGTTACTGCGGAAAGAGTCTCTCAATCTCGTTAGATTATCACTCCATCGTATGTAGTTTATTAGATTCTTTTTCGGGGGATCTCTGTCCTCGGACCACGCATCAAAGTTGTCAAACGACCGTAATACTCTGACCGACTGTCATCGTCGGTGCAGTCATTGACAGTTTCAGAAATCATCAAAACAGCCACGTGCATGTTTCACCTATTTTTTAATTTCTGCATTAACATTCAGACATTCCATTGCGGAATCATATTGTTTGTAAAATTGTCCGAGTGTCAAGGTAAAATCTCGAGTTAAGTTGATCGTATTACCATTAATATAATGATCAGTATTATAGCCTCGTTTGTATTAACTGTTTCTTATTTCAGTTACTTTTCATTTATGAATTTTGACATCGGCATTAGGTCCATGCGAGTATGCGCATGTCATATTTGTTGTTAAACCATCTGGTAGGACTAAAAGAGTACTCTTATCCTGCCGTCTGGGTTAATTGTATCTGGCCCGAGCTGGGATAGCATGATGCAGAATCGATTTACATAATCGACTGCTTTCCTTTTATTTTCTAAGGTCTTCGGCTTGCTTCTTACGCTATTTCTTTCCTGTGTGAGTTTAATGCCATACTCGTGACCAGATCACCTTTGCTTGTTTTCTGATTAATTAGTAGGGAAGTGAATTGCCCCCAGAATGTATTTCTTTCTTGAGCACACGGGCCACTAATTTGTTCTTGTTTGATAGCCATTCGGCCGTTGCATAACGTAACCTATCCAGATCTCGCCATGCGAAATTGTATTTTTAGTCGGGTCATGTGGTAAAAGTGAATTTTTATGCTTAAAATCTTATTGACGCTGTAACGTCCCACTCTTTGATTTCATTTTTTAAACCAGTGTTCGTCCGTGTTAGTGTTAACTAGAGTCTCTTTGTGAAATATCCATTGTCTTCTCTTTTCAGGGTAAGTCTGTTATCATTTATTTCCCGTATATTTTATTCCCGTTCGTGGCATTATTACGTCTTCTGATTTATTCGTATTATTCGTTTTCTGTTTGATGTGATTAGTTGTAGGTGTACGGTCAATTCGTTCCTGACAATTCGTCGTTGGTTAGTTAGTCCCTGAACAGTTCGTCGTTGGTTAGTTCGTAATGAAATCAGTTCGTCAAGATGATAGGAAAATGGAAAAACATATATCTGTATTTAAAAACGTTCTTATCAAGAAACAAGTAATCATTATAGGCATTAAAAATCAAAATTCGAGATTGTGAGCAATTGCTTTTAGAGAAATAATTTTTTGGCTTGAATCATTGTTTTCCATGAATTTTTTTTATACACAGGTTCATATCTCTGTACTTAGTCTTTTGGATTGGTTCTTCTCCTTGGATAAATTTCTGCCGTTTGGCACTGGTAAACCTTTGCTCACATTTAAGCACATCAGTGAGTTTCCAAATATTTGGATGGCGAATATTCACTGTGTTTCAACGGTCTGGAAGGCTTCTAAATTATTTGCAGTACGGGCAATCCCCAATGAACATCGATCCCAAACATTCCGTATAGTTGATGGAAAGGGAGGTTCAAGGCGCCACCTCCAAGGCGCCGCCTCCTTTGTCCTCTTCCTTTAGGTGGTCCACTATAATTATTTTCAAAATCGACACAATCGACTGTGGAATATCATCATCATCCACAGATTGTTCATATCCATCTATAACATCATCAACCGGCAGGAAGGCAAGGGGAACAAAACACATTTTTTGCACTAAAACTATCATCATCTTGATATCTGCATTTCAATCCTTGCACAATATGCTTGTACACATTTTGTCCTAAATGAAACAGCAGCATGACATATTCGACCCATTAAACGATTCCACAAATCCATTATGGGCTGCTTTTTCGAAATCCATAATTATATTTTCAGGAACATCATTCTTCAGTAACTGATTTATTTTGTCGAAAAAGTCTACTATAAGTTTTTTTTACTTTTGTCAGAGAGCAATGCGAACAATCGTGGGGCATTAAAACAATTAATTTGAATGTGCACTACATATAACTAAAAGAAAAAAATATATACTAGAGTAACACCTGAATTTTCCATCTGCCGCCCAGTTCTTGTGTTGTTTTAACTGTCGAAGTGCTTCGTCACTTGCAAATAATATTCGTTTTGAATCTTCCATCCCACTGTTATATTGCAAAAACTCTTCATCATTGTCAAAATAGGAGTATTCACATGGAATGGAAAACCCAACATTTTTAAGTGGGGTGGTGGGATAGCTGGAATCGGCTTTCCACCAACGTCTAAACTGCGCAAACGGAGGTATTTGTTACAATGTACAGTCGTTTAAATTGTCAACTCTACTAGCGATGATTGAGCGAGGGGCATCATGAGATGTAGCAGTTGAAGCTTGATTATGGATCCCAATTTTCTTAAGCTCTTTATAGTTTTCATCTGCATGAAGTCTCTCCTTGCACGCACGATTTTCGCAGACCCACCAGCATTCTGCTTAGTTTTTGTCTATATATAATTTTCTTGATCGACCACTTTGTTTTTTCCTTTCTCTGAAGTTAAGATCTTGCAGATAGCCATGTTGGTGGGTAGACGTACTGAATAAATCTAACTCGATTTGCTGTTATTTCTTCTATTTTTTTTTTCTACAACTGTCCGACGACAATTTTAGTTCTAAAGTAATTGTTCAAAACTTTCCCTCGAAAGTTGCATTTATGGTATGTTCTTCTTTATTTTCGTGTAACTTTTTTCCGGTGACTTTTTTCATAGCCAAAATTGTGACTTTATTTCCTGTGACTTTATGTCCGGCCACCGGAGTGGACTGACGATGAATTGACTTGGCGACGAATTGACCAACGACGAATTGCCCAGGTACAAATTAACCGAACGACGAATTGACCAGGGACGAACTGCCCTAGCACCGCGTTGTATTTAAATTGTCTTTTTATTATTTTTATAGTTTCTCTTTTCATTATTTCATTTTTTATTATTTTTTATTCATAAGTATTTGTAACAACCTCTCTTGTAATTGTACAATCTGGTTGCCGATATATTTTATTAGGTGATCATTAAGTAACATCAGTTACATTCGATGTTTGATAAGTGTAGTGAAAAGTGGGTTCACGAATTCTACTTTTTATAAATAAATAGTTGAAGTGTAAACTCTGAAATTATTGATAGTTCTTGGTGGTCCTCCATTGCAAAGAAGTAAACTAGAGTGAATGGATATCGGCGAGAATTCTGCCCATAATCATAAATCAGAGTTAACTAGAATAGATATATATAATTACAACACAATCACACTTGTTTGTAACAAAAATTCACAATTAGCCAAGTGTTACCAACCGATAAGCCCATGGTGTAGTTAGGTTGACATCGATTTTAAGCTCAGAACCTGAATCCGACAAGTATTATGTACAGTAGAGTCGATGTCAGCTAATTTCGTTTGATGGCGTAGTGGTCTAAATGACTGCCTATCTATGTTTCTAAAGCAGTCGTCGATTCGAATCCTGCCCCGGACGAAGTGTATTTACAATGCCAATTTGATTTAAATTACCACCAAGGTGTAGTGAACTGGATGTTAAACGACATTGAGATATCTATCTATCTATCTATCTATATCTAATATATATATATATATATATATATATATATATATATATATATATATATATATGTATATATATATATATTTATATATATATATATATATATATACTTAAGATTCTAACCTTGCCTGACCTTCAACAATTTCTGTTCTTAGTTTTCTCTCATATGACCCTTCATATTGAGTTGCCACTGCCATCTGTGTCAGTTCTCAGATAAATGTTCGAGATGGGAGAATAAAGCTCACCTCCCACACCGATGAAGATCCAAAGAGAAAATTGGAATGTGTCGCAGGGTTTAAAACCAGCTCTCACCAGCAATCGAACGGTCGGTCTCAGTGTCCCATGACATTTTAAAGTAAAAACAATAAGGGAAGGCTGTCTCAGGGGTTACACACGACAACCTGACCAGTGGAAAACCTGAATCTACCTGCCCGAAATTTGAAATTCAACCAAAGAGAGAGTCCTGTTCTCTTGCAGCCCTCATTCTAATATTCTCGCCATGTTCGCTGTAGCATAGCCTCATCAATGGTGGCAATGGCATCGATGATCTTTTGCTTGAGATCAGTGATGTCCCATATCTGTTCGATACACGATATCTTTAACATAACCCCTTAGAAAGAGGTCCAGGGGAGTGATATCTGGTGAACGAGGTGGCCAGCTAATTGGGCCATCCCTTCCAAATCCACCAGTCTGGAAACGTCTGATTTAAGAACCCACGAACATGCAGTCCCCAGTGTTGTGGTGCACCATCTTTCTGGAAAATGATGGTTGGTTGAAGGTCATCCAGTTGTGGTGCCACATATTCAGTGAAAAGGCCAAAGTAAACATCTGCAGTAGTTGATGTCTCGAAGAAAAATAGACCAATGATTCGACTGCACATGATCCGACCCACATATTCACCTTTGGACTATCTCGGTTAAGTTCCCTAGCCACATGGGGATGTTCTGATCCCCAGATTCTCACATTATGTGTGTTCAGTTTCCCTGAGACATGAAAGGTTGCCTCATCACTAAAATAAACTTGGCTGAGGAACATCCTCAGAAATTCATTCCAGCATGTTAACTGCAAACTCTTTTCGTCTTGGTTTATCATTGGGCTCGAGTGCCTTTCACAAGTTGCACTTTGTAAACGTACAGTCGCAAGTTCTTGTGTAGGACTTTGTGCACTGTCTGGCAGCAGCACAGATCAAAGGCTTGCCTTACACAATCGGTATTTTCCTCAGATGTTCTTGGTCGTCCACTCCTCCCTTTATCCAACATTGTCCCTGTCTCCATAAATTTCTTGTGCCATGCATAAATTGACGGACGTGACGGTGGATGTCTTCCATACGTAGTTCTGTAGCTTCCCTGAGTCTGCGAATCCGATTTCGTTTCAATAAACCATGACACACATTGTGCCTTTTCGCGAGGTGTAGCCATTTTTTAGGGGTTCATTTAACAGTACCTCTTTCATCAACAGGGTACCTGAAATATACAAATGTAATGTGATTAAAAACTTTGATTACTGCTGAGTAAATAGAACGATTCTGATTAAGATATATCTTCAGTGGCTTTTGTAATATTATTAAATTGTAAAGAGACTTTATGGACACTCTAAGTGGAGAAAATTAATTCATGAGTTAATGGGTTTATAAGTAATTATTTAATGATTCCCAAAGCTTTCAGAATAACAAAATAAGCTCTTAAAACCAAAAAATAAATGTCCTTTAATTCAGAGTGAAATTAAACCACAAACGCATTATAAGAAATCAATACTGAAAATACAAATATAAGAAAAAACTGTAAACATGAAGGGAAGCGTGATGTCAGCAGAGTCGAAACAATAATGAAGAAAATTGTTCCTTCTCTCTTTTCTCGATATATCATCGCGCAGTTCCCAAAATTACCGAGTCTTTCCTCCAGGCTGGGATTTCAGTTAAATCCCTTTCTCTCAGAAAGAGCCTTATGGGGCTTCACTTGCAATCTGCCCTACGAAGTCTGTTTTCTAATAGGTCGAAATCTCTTCTTCTTTCACTCGTAAATGAAGATATCTTCCCGCTGATGTGTTTCTGCTAATATCCTTCGAGAACCTCAAGTGTAATCTGGTGAACAGTTACAATTCAAGAAGGATAAAAAGAAAATCAGAGAAGGAGGAAATGGCAGTTTTAAGACTGGGTACGAAGAAATAGTTGAAGGCATTACTGGCCTTAAATTCTTTTATTTTTACTAAAAGCAAAAAAGGTCGAGACGTTCGTTACGAATGACTTCCCCAAAAGAATTACTCATCCAGGGAAGAAACCGTTTTCTGGCTCCTTGAGATCATTCCGTCCTTCGCAGAATGTCTGGTATGAAACCCTTGATGTTGATTTCCTTGGCCTGCAGTTATAAGGGAGAAATTTGAAATGGCTGAAGTATAATTATCATTTGTTTGATTAGGCTTTGAAATAGTCATTCCAGAATTTCAACTACGCATGCGACAGCAGTAAATCGTTCTTAATACACCAAGGAAACTAAATCAGTTGAGATCTGGTAAAACGTGATGAAGGTTAAACCTTAAAAGTTCCAACAGAAGAGATAATTTGATTTTTACTCTTACTTCAAGGAAGAGAGGTGGGGGGAGGGAGGAGGGGGCTAGAGAGAGAAAGAGTGTGGATATTGGTGCCATTTTTGGCATCATAATTATCCCAATGTATAAGAAAACTACGAGATATTTGAGCTTGTTTGGTACAACAGAAGTCGCATACACTTCAAGGTCAGGATAGGTTATGTTAGAATTACTGTTCTGTATGCACAAAAAGGTAAGTAGTGAATTAGGAACACGGGTGAATAATTAGATAAATATAAAACGTCTCCTAAAAGCAAGGTGCAAAAGGTTATAATTCGTAAGATCTTGCTTGAAATTTCGGGTCTAGCGTTTTTGCCAAAACCTTCGCTTTCGTTCATGCTTCACGTATTCTCTTCCCGAGAGGCTTATTCTTTCCGGAGCATTCTGTATTTCTTTTCAGCTGAACTGCGGCTTCTTTGATTGCATTTGTCCCCTGTTTTCATTCATTATTTTTCCTATTCCTCGTGCTACCCGTTTCTGGAACCCAGTCAACGCTCCGAGCTTTAGGGATTTTTTAAATGTCAGTGAAATACTTAATTCTGACAGCGAGAGAGAGAGAGAGAGAGAGAGAGAGAGAGAGAGAGAGAGAGAGAGAGAGAGAGAGAGAGCCAGTATAATTTTGATATTGCTTGCCTAGATCATAAAATTAGAGCGTCTTTTTGTTATAAAATTTTTCGATCTCTGATGAGCCTTTGGTTAAGAAATTCCTGATATATTTTTACCTCACATATACAATTTGTTAAAAGCTTTAATTATCAGTTTCCTGAGAATTATGGCAAATGATTCTTCTCGTGTTCTTCGTTGCATGTGACATAACTGGCGAATTTATATATAGACTATTATGTAATCTTTTATATATCATCATTTCAATGAAATCCAACTTTCTGAGCAAAAGATCATGAGATATTTATACCAATTATATCTACTCAGTTTTCTTAACTCAACCGTAGCAACTTCTCATGATGAAACTTTCTAAGCTGGAGGGAGGCCGCTGCTCGATGTACCCAGCCTCTGTGCTCTTGTTTCGGCAAGTTGGGAATTGAGGGCAACTGTCTTGGGATGCCTACTAACCCTTGGAGAAGATCTGCGTACTACTCTGCTTGTGGCCACTTTAGTGGCACTAGTGTCACCCTCAGTCCCTGTGACACAAACAACCTGTTGATGACTTTCCGCGACTGGCTGAACAGGGCAAGACGTATACGCCCAGGTTGTCCCAAGGGTGCTGGAAGGCGTCTTGCAGGACGGCTCTTTCTTCGGGAACCAGGGAACAATACAGGGGCAACTTGTGATTTTTTGTCTGTTGCTCACAGATCCAACGTAGGACCCTCCCACAGCTAGAATAACCTGTCTGCTACACCCTGCTGTAATGACCATTCCATCTCCCAGTCCCTTGGTCTCTGAGCATTTGTGCATTTCCACAGCTAAGTGATTCAGGTTGCAGGAGATCGTTCCTCCCTGCTTGTTTATGCATGTGACCACTGAGGTGGTGTTGCTCATGGTGATCATGGTCTTCCCTTGGAGGAGGTTCTGAAAGTGTTGGAGTGCTAGCCAGGCTGCTTGCATCGCCAAGACGTTGATGTGACTGTGATGTTGCTGTTCGTCTGACTTCCCTGAAATGCACATGCCATTCAGTTGGGCGCCCCAGCTCCTTTGGGATGCATCTGAGAATACCGTCATTTCCGGGGCTGCCTGACTTAACAACGCTCCTGCAAATGGTTTTATTGGTCTTTCCACCACACAAGTCTTGTACGTTTCTCTCTGTCACACTTATCATACCCTTGCTGATCTGTTTGAGCTTGTAGTTTTCTGTAAAAGAAAACTCTTGTGCCAGCCTTGTCTGTCCTTCCACTCTCAGATCTTATAAACTACTGAGGCTAAAGGGCTGCAAATTGGTATGTTGATCATCCACCCATAACTGGGCTAAATTTAAGGGTGGCCAATTTAAAAAAAAAAACTCATCAGTGGAAAGAGGAAGATATGCATATGCTCATGGTATAAAAAAAATTCTAGCAAGATTTCTGTACCTTTCACAGGAAGTAGAAAGTGAATATTTCCCACCCAGTGTGGGCCTCTTTTCCCCAAGACAGTCATAAAAATATGCTAATTTAACCAAGTTATACGTAAGTTTTTTATATTTTTTATTTTGTCAAATTATAATTACAGCTCAGACAACACCATAACAGATAAGAACTAAAATCAGGAACAAATTCTGAGTACTGTATATTTATTATATACTGTATGGTGCCAAATCTTGAACATATATGTATGTTACCCGGACTTTACCACAAAACTATATGTAAACATATATGTATGCTACCTGTCTACAAGGGTTGTGCTAGGCCATAATCGTTCATCTGGCAAACGATAGATGTCACCACCGGCCGTGGTTAAAGATTCATGGGCCGCAGCTCTTACAGCATTATACTAGACCACTGAAATATAGATCTATTTTCGGTGGCCTTCATTATACATTTTACAGAAAGCTTGATTGTGCTGAAGAGGCTTCAGCCATTTCTTACTTGTTTCTTTTTACTTCCAATTCCACTGTAATGAATGGACACGGGTCCTGCCCCTTGGTACTAACTTTTCCAAGGACACCAGGTGACCAATCAGGGTTTGCCTGTTCTTCTTTAGTTGGTGTGGGCTGGACAAGAACAGGTCGGATATTTTCAGGAACTTGGATACTTTCTCTTGTACAGGGTAGTCTCTCACCTTCACTGTGTCTATTATCATGCCTAGGCATCTGATCCTTTGTGTCGTAACTGGGTCTGACTTTGTGGGTTTGATCAGTATCCCGAGGCACTTGCACAACTTCAACACTATGTCCCATCTCTCCTGGCTTGTTCTGCAGATGGTGCTAGAATGAGTCAGTTGTCCAAGTATCTGCATAGTCGGATGCCCCTCCTGTGTGAACACTCTGGTAAATATTTGGGGGGCTGTCACAAGGCTGAAGCAGAAAACCCTGAATAGGTAAGTGACTTTTTTGGAGACAAACCTTAGGAACTTCCTGGAGGAGGGGATGTATTGGGATGTGGAGGCAAGCATCTTGCAGAGCCAACAAGACCATGAAATGTCCTCTCCTTATCACCGCCAAAATTGATTGGGCCGTCTCCATTTTGAATGGAGTGAGGTGTAAGGAGGTGTTCATTGTTGACAGGCTTCCTGATGGGTCTCCAACCCCCGATGCTTTTTCCACCAGGAAGAGGCAGCTGTAGAATCCTGGTGTGTTGTCCTCCATTACTTCTACTGCCCTCTTCTGTAGCATGTCTCATATTCCCATTGTAGGACCCTCTCCTTGGAGGAGTCGCTCCAGTAGGAAAGAAACTTGAGTGGTGCTGCTGTTAAAAGTGGCTTCTGCTTGAAGGGAAGGACATATACCTTCCTGAGTGTTTGGACGGTCCATTCTTCCGCTTCGAACTTCTGCCACTCTTGCCACATGTTCCCTAGACAGCCCCCCCCCCCATTCTTGGTCTGATGTGGGGGTGGGGGAAACATCCTACACTCATCTAGTGCCCCCTCTCTTTCCCATCTTGTTACACTTCCCGGGACTAAGGGGTAGGGAGGTACGGAAGGACTGTCTTCCTTCCTCTTGTGATCTTCCCCGGTTGGCTGGAGGGCCTTGCTGTCAAAAACAGGGCTGAAATGTTTGTCTCGGTGTCCTTGTAGGTCTACCTTGGCCTACTGTACAGGAGTGCCCTCTTGAAGCTGCCTTGAGTGAGGTTGACAACAGTCCGTCTTTGGCATCTTCCCTGTACACTGACTCATCCATAAGGGGGCTGTTCCTTAAGTTAAACCCACTATCTGTTGAGATGTGTCTCTGTGCCAGTGACAGGAAGGACTATGTCCTTTTTAGTAGGGTATTAGCCCACAGATTGGCCACTTGTTTTGACACATAAGACTAGGCTTTTCCTGCTGGCATCATATACTCCTTAATAACGTGCCACTTTTCAGGTGGTAAGGACTATTTTTATCCCCATCATCATTGCTCCTTGGCATCTATCGAGCCAGGAGATGGTCCTCAGCGCCCTTCCCAACACTAGTTCTTGATTTGCCATTTCACCACTAGTGAATCTGGAGTCAACCTGCCTTAGACTGTTCAAGGGGATGGTTGCCCGACAACCTGCAGACTACCGCATTCACATTAATGGGAAGGGAGGCGGGCTTTTCCAGGACATAGTATTTAGCTTGCCGAGGAAGCGGAGGGGGCACTAACTTTTGGGACATGGAAGAGGCTAGGGAATCTTCCTCCCCTGCAATTAGGTTGTCCAACTCCTTTATTATGGTCCCAATCAATGGAGACCAAGACAGTCGGATGGTTAGTGTAGTCTGTTGGACACTCTGCTATTTGTTCCATGAAGGAGAAGCTGGGACCGTCATCGTGCATTTTGTTCTCTGGTTCTGGAAGGCCTAGTTTTTTTCTGTATCTTGAGGATGAAGTCAGCAAAACTACACTCTTCCTCTGGTAAATCCTAAAATGAAAGGTCCACCTCCTCTTCTAAGTCCATCAGATCTGGCTGACTTGATGGGCCAGATCTCTCCCAGACTCCCTTCTGCTCTGTTGGGTGGCAGTCCAGTCCCCTTCACCATGCAGAAGCTTAGTCGGGTGTGTCATGATGTCTGCTATCCCATCTGGTTATACATCGTCCTGACTGGTAAAGGGGAGAATGGGAACCTGGTCTGCTGTGGTTATTCCATGGGTAGGACCACTCCCTTGACATGTCTCCCTTAGGTGAAAGGGGACGTATATCCAACTTTCCATCAGTTCACCTTCTCGGTGTCCGGTGATGGGACTGGTGACAAGATTGGTGACATTCTTCCCCTTTCCAATCATCTCACAAGGAGGTACCAGTCCGTGGGCCACTTCTGGACTGTGAGCAAGAAGTCCTGGATCAGTGTCAGGACTGGTGATGAGGTGACTGATGACTTTCTCCATCCCACTCAGACTTCAAGGAGGTAACCTTCCATATCACTCTTCTGGAATGTAAGCGGGAAGTTTCCCCAGATGGGTATCGCGACTGATGGTTCTTGCATTTCCTCTGGTGACTGCATTCCGGTGTGGTCAAGGAATGCAAGCCACTCCTTTCAGAGAAGTTCTTTGTCTTGGAGGATGGATCAGGCCATTGTCACTTCCTATGCTCCAAACAGTCTCTGTGAGAAAGGTTTGATTCCACAGAGGTAGATCTCCATCTCCCCCAGCTGTTCGAACGGCTCTTTTGTTCTTCCTTTGTATGCTCCCCAACAGGCTGGGACAGGCTATAGGGAGAGTCCGGTCCAATCTCTCTTGCCCCTGCTCTGTTCTCTCGGTCCCATGTTGTCGCCATCCTGAAATTCTCTCTTAAGGACCTGCCACAGAGATGACAATGTTGGACATGGTTTCTTCTTAGGGAGTTGGGGGCAGGGGGAGGAAAGATATTCCTGCCTGGTGTGATGGGTAGCGGAGACGGTGTTTGTATTGGCAGTGGTGGGGTGGGAGAAAGAACGAACAGGGATGATTCTTTGGAGACCAGAATAGGTTTCTTCCTCCATTTTATTTCCCACAAGGAAGATTGCCATAATCTGCACTCTGTGCAGGTGTACTCCCGGGAACATACCTGACCCTTGCATAAAAAATGCTCAGAATGATGACCGATGGCCACAGTTGACATTAATTTTCCACAAGGCTTGTCTTTGCCCGGACACTGCTGTAAATCGGCCTTCCCGTTCTCTTTCATGGTCATGGGAAGGATGGAAACTCGGGTAACTCACAGGAATGTAGTACTAGGGCTCGAATGCGTGGGTCCTAAAATGGCAGTTTTGCCCCCAAAAACTTGGGTAAACTCTCCCAGTACATGCAAAAAAAATAAGACTTTAACTATGTAAAGAAGTACTGGGATAGGTTTCCTTTCCTTTCAATGCCACTGGAAGAAAGAAAGGGTTTTCTAACACATGTGTAGGGGAGAACAAAGGCACGAGACCCCGATCACGTGATTACTGCACCAGCTATTTCTTTAAGAATAACACAAGTAAATCTCACAGAACAACACCAACAACTGTATTACGCCTGTTTTAGTTATGTTATTGAATGCGTTTCACCAAACAAAACGACTGGAAACTAAGCATTGTGTTCATGTTCAAGAACAATTCGTCATGACTGAACAACTATGCCATGACTTCATGTTCAAGCACTCACATGGGGAACCCTTTATAATGCAAGAAACACTACTGAAATGAGGAAATCAATTCCTCACACGGTAGTAATAATATATCTCTTATGCTAGGAGAAAAAGATATGAAACCCTCAAAATGCACAAAATAAGACACAGCTACCCGACCGCAACAAGTCTAACAGCACTTCCATCTGCCAGCATGGCTGGGAAGACAATAGACAAATTGAAAGGCAGCTTGGGTCAACCTAGGGGGTTCCAGGTAGCGTTAGGATTTTGTTTTTGTAAAGACGAGTGTAAAACAGCCGAGCATACCGATGCACAAGGAATTCTCCATATATGAAAGCGTAGGGGCAGTATATGTGTTGGAAAAACCTCATTTTATATATATATATATATATATATATATATATATATATATATATATATATATATATATATATATATATATATATATATTATATATATATATATATATATGTATATATATATATATATATATATATATATATATATATATGTATATATATATATGTTTATATATATATATATATATATATATATATATATATATATATATATATATTTATATATATATATATATATATATATGTATATATATATATGTATATATATGTATATATATATATATATATATATATATATATATTTATATATATATATATATATATATATTCTTTCTTTATATATATATAGAGTTTATATGTACATTATATATATATATTTTTTCCCATATATATATATATATATATATATATATATATATATATATATATATATATATTCTTTCTTTCTTTTCCTTTTCTTTAACGTGCTTTTTTCCCATATATATATATATATATATATATATATATATATATATATATATATATATATATATATATATATATATATATATATTATATATACTGTACATACTGTATATATGTGTGTATATATATATATATATATATATATATATAACTATATACATATATACATAGATATATACATATATACATATATATATATATATATATATATATATATATATATATATATATATATATATATATTATGTATATTAGCTTGTTTAGGTTTCTTTTTATGCATTTTCCTTTGTTAGAACCTATCAGAAATCCTACATAATATATGAAATAGTAATGACAACAAAAATTACATTACATTAAAATTATGATTATTAACGATTATTTTCTTATCAAGCGTGGGAGAGCGAGGCCCCAAAAAGGTCATTTGAAACAGTTACAAGCACCTGATGAATAAAAATAAAACAACCGAACAGAAATAAAAAGCATCGCAGCAGAGACACCTCCTGCGTAGCCTAGTCTTTCCCAGCTTCATAGCATATTCATAACGCCTTACAAAACATGGCTAACTCAACGGGAGAAAAAATGGCCGAAATGCTTTCATTTCTTGAATGAGCCGAGGAGCACGTTTCTACTTCCAGTAGCATTCTGAGTGCAAGAGTAATCTGCGCTCCGTTTCAGCCACAACCCAAATATTATACGACATTTTCTTGCATTCATGCTTCTTTCAGGAGGTCTCGCATTCATGTTTGTTTTAAGAATTCCCCTCGAGTGTGACTCCCGTGCTTTCCAAGCCACTTGCCTTTATTGCCAAGGACGTCAAGGGATCATACTTAACATGCTCAAGAGGTTGTCTCGTTGCAGAAGATCCTTTTCGGGTCTATTAGGACATTCAGTTTCTCATAGTTATTTTTTCCTAATTATTTATATCTACATATTGTTTCCGTAGATCTGTCTAAATGATTGATTATATTTTTTTTTTGCATAGGACTGGATCTAATAACCGCTGGGATTGGATCTAATATTATATATTTTTTTTAGATTTGAGCTAATAACCTCAGGGATTGGATCTAATATTATATTTTTTTCTGTTTGGGATTTGAACTAATAACCTCAGGGATTGGATCTAATAACCTCAAACATACCCTTACCATTTCTATCCTTCTCTTTCAAATAAAGTTTCTCACTTAGTTTTCAAACGGCGTACTATATTATTGAAGAAAAACTGTTTCTAGAATTGCGTTTTCTTTCAACAGAACGTTCTTTTAAAAGCCATGTTTCAACAGAACGTTTTGTATTCTCGAGGAAAATCAAATTCTACGTTAAATTTCACCTTGCAACCATATTTTTTCTTTCAGTATCACTGAGGGATAGACAATTACTTGCTAGATAGGAAAACAGATGGGGCGTAAAATTAACTGTAAAACAACAAACTATTATAATTTACGATGAAATGACAATGCGTTTAAACATATATTACTTTCGTTAACGTATCGTATCTCATATCATGAAAAATCTTAGTTTTTCTCATATCAATGACAACTGAAAGAGTGTAGGTTAATATCAGGAAAAATTATTATATGTGCGAAAACCTTGAAAAGAAAAAACAGTACTTGCTGAAGAATTGATGTACAACCACAACATTAGATTGTTTGTCTGTTTGTTTAAAAAGAAAACGACTTTTTCCCAGTGAAATATATCTTTAATTTATTTAACCTTTTGATAGCAAACATGAATACTTTATGTATCGAGGTAAAATCCACGAAATTCAGATTTATTAGGACAATGATCTCTTCCGCTGCGCAGGCTGAAGTCAAATAAAATTTGTTACAACATATGTATTGTCCAAAAATCATGATTTTCAGAAGAGAATTACCTTGCTTAACACTGTTCTGAAAATCAAACTAAGTCCGCATACAAGGTGTTCTAACTTTGATAAAAATAATTTTCTTGTGGTTTCTAATCTTTCGCCGAAAAAGACAAACGCTCTTGGATTTCTTAAGAAGTCACAGTAGAGCTGAATGCATATTCGAAATTACGGCAACCGAAAAAAAAGTCATCTCGTGTTTAATAAGGGAATAACTTCCAGTATTAGCAATCAGTCTTATTCTTTTAGTATTAAGATCAGGCAGTTTTGAAGTTTTACATTGAAAATTGAATGTGAAAGGATGGAGAAGCCTTCCTTACTTCAGAAAAAAATTATATCTGGAACCGAAATATCTATCTCATTTTATTACCCTTGAATCTTAGATGAAATATCGGATCCGAGGTTACAAAAATGGTTAATATTAGAAAAGGCTTAATGAACAGTTTTCATTAACATCACAAACGGTTTAGGGTTCTTTCATGCACAAGATTTCTTGATTTTTAGTTGTGAGAAAATACATAGTCAATAATTGCTGGTTTGTGTCTCTGTAGATATACTTCTTATGGAAAACGAAATAGAAATTTGAAGGATATAATCTGCGCTCTTGTAAGATGAAAGTGTTCCATTGTATCTCTATACAGCACGTTCATTTTTAATAAGGTGGTTACAAAAAGTATAAAGACGTAGCGCCGTATCCTTTGTTGTGTTCACCAGTGAAAAATGTAAATCCTAATGAAAATTTCAACAGAACCAGTTATCTCTTTTTTCAATAATCTTTCGTAAAACAACAATTTCCTTTGTATACATCGTTTTCACAAAATTAACTGCTTACTTTACAATTCGCAGTCAATAGTATGCGTTAAATTGACAGTAACTAATTCCAAAAGATTCAAAAGACACGGACAAGACAATGTTAAAATTCACATTGTCTGTTTTTCAACCAGTCTTAATTGTTGAAAGAAAAAATCACACTAGAAGAAAAAAAATATTAAACCTCCCCTGTGGGAGGTTTGGGAGGCTCTTGAGTCTTTCTATTAGAGAAATTGTGGATTTAGTCACATCTTCACTAGGCAATGTAATACCTGGTAACTGAAAGCAGTATCAATTAATATTTTTCTGCCCAACTGGCCGGGATGAAAGGAAGCCTGCAAAGAGTGAAACTCTTTTTTAATAACTGAATATTCCGACGTATTATTTCAAAACTTCAAAGTTAAACCAGAACTAGTTTATTTCATTATTTTTTTTTTTCATCGTAACATAACCGAAACCATATAATCGAAACTTGTTTGATTGAATAAACAGGATTTGCGAAAAATACGAGTTTTATATTGCTTTGAATGAGAATTCATTAGTTATATTCGTATGGATTAAGTAAAAACCGTCATATTTATTTTACTTTCTGTTTCATCATAAAATAGTATTTGTTAGAAATAAAAAACAAACATACTTAA
>NC_089795.1:25645267-25680267 GCF_040412425.1 Macrobrachium rosenbergii
TGTTAAAGGTCAGTCATATGAAAAATAGGGGATGTCAGATGGATTTAAGAGATGTCTAATAGACAGTGAGGAAAATAATTCCTCATACTTGAATGAGGTCTTTTCTTCTTTGATATAAAAATGAGCCTCTTGAAAGCAGTAGCATCTGTGGTTTCTGCCATAATCCAATGTTTCTTGCCTGCTACTATTTGCTCTTTTGAGAAATAGAGCTGTTTTTGATGCGATAATACCTCGTAATGATTTCATCTTAAAGGTGACAGGACCAACATCTCTGGAGCTCAGCTTGATATGGATCGATATTGTTCTGGAGGGGAGGAATAGGTGACAGAAGAATATTATTAGAGCAATAATAGATGATTCTTTTTATCTCCATCTCGCTCCCAGCAGGACGAACATAATTAACCAAATATTTTTTTTTTAATTATGTCATTTTTACAGCCTGTTGTCATCTGGTTTCAACAACAGATGGTTGTTTATTCATTGTTATTTTTTAAACAACATTCTGATTTTACCAATGGTCTACAAGTCACTAGCATGGTCTCTTAACTGCTTTATGGGTAACAACTCAAAAACTGTAGTGGGAGGTGGGGGCAAGACGGATGTAGGCACTAATGGTGGATTCAAGGTATCAGGTGCAGCACTCATTGGCACCTCATTAATGGTAGCGATTCTCCGGATCGAGAGTTTTGGAATTTTCGAGAATCAAGAATTTGCAATTCTGGAGAATCGAGAGCCTGGAAATTCTCGACATTCGAGAAACTTGACATTCTCTGGGAATCAGAATTGGAAATACTTATATGCGAAGGCAGATGTCGACCAGTCAATGAGGCGAGGGAACTCATCATGGTGGTAATCCATCAGGATGTCAGTTGCATGTCAAGATGTCTGAGAGTAGAAAAAGATTTAATTACTCATTATTTCAATGAAATTTTCTTCTTGATATGGAGGGCTTCTAGGATGAAGAGACATCTGTGTTCACTTTCATAATCAGTTATTACTGTTGATGATCCACGTTGTTACCGTCTTGATGATGTTATTAGTGGTGATAGATAGCAACCCGGGCATACCGCAGTGGAAGGATAAAGTAGATATAGGTGACAATGGCAGAATTGAGATATCAGATGATGCACCACCAGCACTGTTGAGGCAGGGATTGACAGTTGGTGGCCTTTGTACAGAATGTTGCATTTACTGTATATACCTCCACATGGAAATTTAAGAAGATATCAGTGCCAGAAAAAACATCATTGCTGCTCCTCTCATTGCTGACTCCATGAACTACGTCTGGTTTAAAAGGCATCTTGAGTCGTTGTAGGATGTTTTTCCTCAACTTCATAACAGTGGTGTTGATTATGTCATTAGATACAGGTTGTACTTTTCCCATTGAGACATCTGCTTTGATGTGACTCATGAAGGATTCACAAAGAGCACTCTGAGGTGGGAACCCTTTGTGATACCTCCAGTGTATTGAGCACATCAATACAGCCTCTGAGTATGTAGGGATCATCCCTTAGCTCAGGTGCCAAAAGCAGAGTCTTGAGATTTCTTTGGGACATTGATAGAGCAGACGGGTCCACCTTTTGCCCTTTTTGATGTTATAACTGATGATTCTTTTTGACGTACGCATTCTTTAAGAGAATGGACTTCATGGAATGCAGCGATACTCCTGGAGTTACTGCTGA
Source organism: Macrobrachium rosenbergii (assembly GCF_040412425.1). Classification (NCBI taxonomy): domain Eukaryota; kingdom Metazoa; phylum Arthropoda; class Malacostraca; order Decapoda; family Palaemonidae; genus Macrobrachium; species Macrobrachium rosenbergii. Next base: position 25,646,950 of record NC_089795.1, read on the forward strand.
GGAAATCAAGAACTTAAGGAACAATAACATATTTGGAAAAGAATGATTGATGGAAGTAGGAGCTTTAGTTAATTACATGAGGTGATTATAGTTTGGAAGAAATTAGGCTAAGAGTGCATGTTTTTTTTTACTGCATTAAAACATTTCACCGATGATGAAAGGTTCTAGTTTTGGCAGTTTAAGATGATTCTCATATAAGGTGTATTTGAAGTATCTAATACGTACCAGGCCTGTGTATAAAAATTTATTATTCATTGGCCTGATCACATTTAATCAATGTTAATTGGCACTGCTAGAGAGTGCTACCTAGAGGCCGACTCGGTAGAGCTTTAGGACTGTCATTCGATAGCTGGAGTTCAACACACATAACATTCATAAGGATTTTAAAAGTGATAGAAATATCAGAAATATCAAGAAGCTGTAGGTCCTGTAGTAAGTAACCAAATCAAGCAAAATAATTAAGATTCAGATCCGAGAGCATCTACTCATTGTTTTTAATGATAATCTAAACAACAATTGAAATGCTGAATGTTAAATAATTTAACAAACTACTCAAGTTTAAAATGCCAAAAGGAATATACGTATTCAAGACAAAGCCAAGACCAGCTAATTAACATGGGAACTGGATCAGAACTGTCAATCTTATCAATTGTTTTTAATGATAATCAACAACAACTGAAAATGCTGATATATATATATATATATAGTATATATATATAATGCCAAAGGAATATATATCAGTATATACCAACTATCATGGGAACTGGATCATGAATGGGTATATAATACAGATGAGTATATATATATATATTATATATATATATATATATATATATATATATATATATATATATATATATATATATATATATATATATATATAAAAGAAGGAGCTGCAGGAGACGTCATGAACTGTTTGTTCGTTTATATACAAGCTAACGTTTCGAGACAGCCTCATTTTCAAAGCTGAAAACTGCAATTATAATATATAAAAATGTTAAAGACTCAAAATTAAGAAATTTACAAATTATTAAAAAATTAAAAAGAGCAGACTATTTCTTTACATTCTGTTTGTTAAATAATGGTTTTTTAAATTTTTTTAATTTGTATATTTCTTAATTCTGAGTCTTTGTAACATTTTCATATGTTATAATTGTATTTTCTTTTGAAAACGAGACTGTCTCAAAACGTCAGCTTGTATAATAAACAGACAAATACAACATGTCTCCTTCAACTCATTCTTCTATGTTGTTAACAGTAACCTTTCCCATGTCCATATATATATTGTCATAACTAGTCGTCTTGGTTTGGGGAGAAATTGGAACAAATTTTACAATGTATGACTGCAAAGGAACCAAGTGCACCTAGATTATGAACAAAGGGAAAATTATTTGAAACTTACCTTAGATTTTTCCCTGGTTTACAATTATTGAATGATATCGCCATTTTGGAATTAAAATTTTTTACAATTTAAAGGGGTTTATTTACAGAGATTTAGCAATTAAACAAGGAGACAAACAATTCAAAATGGTACCCAATGGGCAGGCTCATTAAATATATACAGAGAGCAATAATGCAGTGATTGGCAACAAGCAAGCTAATTAATAAGGGGCCAATGTACAATACAATTATCCCGTTATATTAATAACAACCTGGTTATGCCACAATTACATTGAAGGGATCTTCGTTAATTGCTGCGAAGGATTGAACCAGGATGTGGAAAATAATTCATATAAAATTTGGTGGGGCCACAATGGACTTGGAATCGGAGTACGACCAGGAATAGCTTCAGGCTTTGAAAGGGCAGTCAGAATTATCAAACACAGAGTGCAATGGAGCAGCTTGTCTCTCCTGAAAGAGAGGTCCTGGATTAGAACAGCAGCCCACAATGAAGGAAATGGAATCTCTATAAAATGTTACACATTGCACATGTTAAATATTAACCACTACATAGCCCAGTAGATACCAGGGAAATCACGTAAGCACAGTATGGGGATCGTAAATTGTTGGCTTTAACAAGGAACACGTGATCTCAATCACACAAAGAGTAATTTAAAGACTTTGTATTACTTAGCCTAAATTGCCCTTAAGTTGCACTGGGGAAGGGATAACTGGATGATTATCCTGATCTTTACTGAAATTCAAGGTACATTATGGGTGAGATACGGGGGAGGCCGAAGCAGAACTCTTTAACAAGGGAATATTGCTTTGTGGAGGAAGGAGTTAAAGTTTAAAGAAATGGGAAATTTAAGGGGTTTTTTATGGAAGGGAAAGGGCTGGCTTTACTGACTATTTGCAATGTATGAACCTTGTCTCGTTGCGGCGCCAAAACAATCGACTTGGCTATTCGTCGAAGATAGTTCAACCAGAGGAGGCGGAGGGAGGGAGGCAGCACGTCGTTCCTGGATTTAGTAACTGAGATGAGTCTCTGTCGCCATCCCCCCAACAGCGGCAGCTGTTTTCCGAAAAATCGTACAGATAGTGAAACAAGCAAAAATTTGAGCACAAACATTCCTAAGACTACGCTTAATCACTTAGGGAAAAGGGTCACTGGCCTGGTGGCTAATCCCACTATGGCGGCTATTTTTCCCCATACCAAATGCTTGACATTCACGATTTGGGAGCATCTATTGAGGAGATGGAGTTTTTTTTGTCTTTAGAACCAGGCGACTGGGCAGTGTTATAATAACTGCCATACACTTTTGCTGAAAAACCCTTACTGAATGAATTTCAAACTAACCCTTGTTTCCGTCCTTTGCCCATGAATTCTTTCTGGCCCGACAGCCCAAAATGAATAGCAGACTACATTGCAAAGTTGATATTTCACAGGTATCTTCAGGAGGGATCAGATAGTTTGACAGGTATGCTATTTTCAAAGGGTCTAGCTAATGGTCTCCCCGACTGGTCAGCCCGTGACAACATTGGTGAATTGTAAGCACTGCAGTATCTAAAGAAAAGAAGAGACCTAACTGCTAAGAGGGTTCTGAATCTATGTATAGGTCTTCAACCTACACCTTGAAAAAAATTCGGAGGATAAGAAGGTAGGCATGACAGGACAAATGCTGGATGCTCAAATGCACAGGAAACACCTACTGAAGAGAACCATTTATCTCCAGGACTTGGCACTGAACGAGCTGGCAGCAGCAGGAAGACCCAGCTTGTGTTAATTGCACCTTCCTGACAGCCTGCTTGCATCCACATTTGGTAAGCTGTTGGCAACTCTGGCTAAGGGCGAGTTGGTTGTCCAGAGGACTTGCCATGCTTCACCAGACTTTGCCATCCCCACTCAGCAGTGGTTCTCTGGCTGTGGCTGACACTGCGGCTTCCAAGCCTCACACAACCAGCCTGGTACGCGCACGCTTGGTGTGTTGGCGAGCCCCTGGTTGGTGGAATGGCTCATATGCTCCTTTATTGGCAACATATCAAGTCTAGCTCTCATCTACAGTGCCAGCAGTGCTGGATCTTTCATACATAAGTATGACAAACCTCTCTCAGACCTTCAGGTCACTCTCTTCCACTCTGAGGGTAGTGACTCAGTTTGAGAATACAGTGGAGGCTCTGGGAAAGATGTTCCATGTCTGCGAAGTGTCTTGCCCTTGCTCCGAAGGCTGACGGGCTGGTCTCCCACGCCGCTGCTGGCGACAACCATCGTGGGAAGAGAATCAGTGTCTGTGTCCTGGCTGACAGTTCCTGGTTGACCAGAAAGAGGTAATGTCAGGCCTGCCAGAGGGTCGTCCTCGGCAGGTTGGAAGAGTGTGGGAAGAAGAAAAGTCAGGGGTCGGAGGTTCACACTGAGCGATGATTATGGTGGTGAGGTTTGGTGGATCTCCCGTAGGAGGATCTGAGTCATGTTATGGATCCAGCGCTGGCACTAACTCAGGGCCAGGCACGGGAAGTACGCTTGGCAGGGAGCATCCAGCCAAGATAGGCGGAGCTTGGCACTGACCAGTGCTCGCAAGTGGCACTGGCAGCGAGTTGGTGTCAGATAAAGCTGAAGGGGGACCCGGGGGATCAAGACCCCTCGGTGTCCCTGGCGTGATTTGAGACAGCGATTCCTGTCTTGATGAGAGAGCTGGGCCCCTTGGTTCGGTGGAGTTGGCTGCTGCAGTTAGCCTACTGGGGCACTTCGACCATCTCTCCGAGTGCCCTCTTACATTGCAGGTCCTGCAGTGATAGTGTGCGAGGTCCCTCTGTGATGAGGGAGTGATTCTTCGGTGGCTGTCCGGTCGCAAGATCTGCGGACTGGGCCTGGAATGTGGACGTGGTGGATTACGTTCTGTCGCTCTTATGCGAATGGAAGGTTCGGCTCACAGCTTTACAGCTGTCCCAAAGGGGCTGTCCCTATCTGAAGAGGTTATTTGCGGGGTGCTGGCGGAAGCAGTCATGCAACAGGGGGGTGGGGTGGACATCCCCAGAGGATGTCTCGTCCAAGCAGGAACTCCCACTCCGTTACCTAAATTCCGCTTGGACTATGCCAAGACGGTGAACTTTGTCGCCCATGGTGTGATCACCCTGAGCTTCAACTGTGGGGACGGTCAGGGACTGTTCGCCCATCCAGGTCACGGTCCATTTGGTGTGCTTCTCTACCTTGGCACTGGCTGGCACTTGGGCCCGATCGCTTTCTGTGTCCTTTGAATAATGAAGTGATTACTGTAAATTTAAAATAATTTATTATATATATTCCTGGTTTTTCCTTGTCTAGCTTAATAGTGAGGCTAATTTAATGCTAATATGACTAGTCCTGGCAAGATGTCGTCACTGTTGGCAATTGGTCATCTTGAGGGGAGAGAATTGAACAAATTTACAATGTATGACTGCAACGGAACCAAGTGGCACTAGATTATGAGGAAAGGAAAAGTTATTTGAAACTTACCTTAGATTTTCCCTGGATTTCATAATTAAAGGAGGAAGGTTGCAATTTGAATTAGAATTTTTACAATTTAAAGGGGTTTATTTATAGAGATTTTGCAATTAAACAAGGAGACAAACAATTCAAAATGGTGTACCTAGGGGCAGGCTCATTAAATATATACAGAGAGCAAATAATGCAGTGATTGGCAACAAGGTTAATTAATAAGGGCCAATGTACAATACAATTATCCCCATGGCACTAATAATACCTGGGTTAGGCCACAATTACATTAAAGGGATCTTTGTTAATTGCTGCGAAGGATTGAACTCCAGGATGGGAAAAAATAATTCATATAAAATTTGGCGAGGCCACAACGGACTTCAGGAATCGGAGCACAACCAGGAATAGTTTCAGGCTTTGAAAAGGCAGTCAGAAATATCGGACACAGAGTGCGATGGAGCAGCTTGTCTCTCCTGAAAGAGAGGTCCTGGATTAGAGCAGCGGCCCACAATGAAGGAAATGGAATCCCCCTATAAAATGTTACACATTGCACATGTATAATATTAACCACTACGTAGCCCAGCAGGTAATTATAATGGAATCACATAAGCACAGCATGGGGATCGTAATTGCTTGGGCTCTTAACAAGGAACACGTGATCGCACTCACACCAAGAGTAAATTCAAACACTTGTATTACTTAGCCTAAATTGCCCTTAAGTTGCACTGGGGAAGGGATAATTGGATGATTCTCACGGGATCTTTACTGAAATTCAAGGCACATTATGGGCAAGATATGGGAGGCCGAAGCAGAACTCTTAACAAGGGAAGATTGCTTTGTGGAGGAAGGAGTTAAAGTTTAAAGAAATGGGAAATTTAAGGGGTTTTTAAGTGGAAGGGAAAGGGCTGGCTATTGACTACTTGCAACGTACGAACCTTGTATGACCATTGTGGGCGCCCAAACAATCGACTTGGCCGTTCGTCGAAGATAGTTCAACCAGAGGAGCGGAGGAGGAGGCAGCACGTGCGTTCCTGACGAAGTAACAGGAGTCTCTGTCGCCATCCCTCCAGACAGCGGCGGCTGTGTTTCGAATTTTGGGCCAATCGTACCTGCAAGGAGTCATACGCCAGCAAAAAAGCAGAGGGAAAGGATCCTTAACTATCAATCACTTAAGAGGTTAAGGTCCTACCTGGCGGCTAGTCCCACTCTGCCTATTAACTTTCCCCATACCTAAATGCTCCCACATCACGTGATGGGGGGTGAAAAGAGAGGTGAGGGCAGGCCTATTGTCTCCCAGAATCAGTCGATGGGCAGTGCTTCCTACACTGCTATACACTGGTGCTAACGGCTCTGATCTAGTTCAAACTATGCTTGTTTCCGTCCTTTGCCCGCCAATTCTCCCGGCCCGACAGCCCTAATGAATAGCAGACTACATTGCAAAATTGATGATGCACGGGCATCTACAGGAGGGAGGGATATATCATGACAATACATATATATATATATATATATATATATATATATATATATATATATATATATATATATACATATATATATATATATATATATATATATATATATATATATATATATATATATATATATATATATATATATATATATACATATATATATATATATATATATATATATATATATATATATATATATATATATAATATATATATATATATATATATATATATATATATATATATATATATATATATATATATATATATATATATATATATATAAGTATATAAGTGTATATGTATATATATATATATATATATATATATATATATATATATATATAAATATATATATATATATATATATATATATATGTATATATATATATATATATATATATATATATATATATATATATATATATATATATATATATATATATATATATATATATATACAGTATGTATGTATATATATGAATATATATATATTAATATATATTCTAAAAGGACCTCATTCAAACTGGATGGTATCTACGGATACTTGATAATGTGAACTGTTTGTCCAAGAAAGCTTGTAACTTTTTGAATAAAAACTCCCATTAGATACCATCCAGTTTGAATGAGGTCCTTTTAATAATTCTACTAATGCACAGAACAATTGTGTATGTGATAAAGTTAATATATATATATATATATATATATATATATATATATATATATATATATATATATATATATATATATATATATATATATATATATATATATATATGTGTGTGTGTGTGTGTGTGTGTATTTGTATATATGTACATATATGTATATATGTACATATATATATAAATATATATATATATATATATATATATATATATTCCATATTTATCATTTGTCTATCTTACAAAAAATAAGAGAAAATTTGAAGGACTAGTGACTAAGCTTCGGTTTGATGGCTGCATTTGGTACTTTTCATCCCCTATTGTTTAAAAAAGCCGTACAGTTTCACTATGGGGGATAGTCCAGAAGAATTTTGGACCTTTGATTCACTCTATGAATAAGCAATTTGCTGGAAAGATACCATTAACACTCTTTAAAACATAACACTGGTACAAAATGGGAGGACGAAATAAGATAAAAAGTTAAATGGTAATATGCAATCTCGCGAACATAAATCAGTGAAATGCAGCCCAAGCATTATACCTATGGTTGTTTAGTAACTATTGCCGGGAAAAATGCAGAAATGTGTATTTAAATTTGATGTTGATTTCAGTTAGAAAGCGTTAATTTGGTTATTTCAGTTAATGAAACTTTTTTCATTCTCATTTTCAATATTTGGCTTCATGCAGACATTAATTTCTTTTTATTAAAGGATGCATAGAAGAAATATCCTAAGTATTATTTGAAAACTTAGCAGGTGTGAAAGTTGGTTATCCATGATTCATTCGGTTATCCATGATTCATTCATATCTGCAGTATATCAAATACTGCGTCTGGATCCATGCTGAAAAATATCTTGTTGACAGACAGTCTAACCACAAACAAATAGATAAGAATAAATACGTGGGCATCATATCGGTTTATTGATGGAGTCAGGAAAGCAAAATTGGCAATCTCGTGTTGTTTGATGCAATAATATTAACAGTGTTATTTGCTAGTGTGTGTATGGAAGCCTGCCATTGAATCACTAGACATTAAAAAGTGGCTCGCGCATATAATAATTATTTAGAGAAAAAAAAAATTCCCAGATCGTGAATAGACATTGAAAAGTGGGCCAGAAAGATAAAGAGGAACTATAACTCATAAGGCTGTAAGGCTGGATATAACCAAAAGCTACAGATAGTCTTAGTCTGTGTTAAATGTGGGAAATGGTTTCGAGAATCGAGATTAATGTTGGTGGTCTGGCGTGTTGTTATATTTAATTTCTGGAATAAGTCTCAATCGTTCTATTTCTTGCGTAATTTCGAATGGGCAATTGCACGGAAGGTTATTTCGAGAGTTCTGTAGAGAGAGGGATGCAGGTCTCTTGTGGTCATTGTTAGAGTTGTGGAATTTACGAATCATATTTTGTTAAATATAAAAAAATTTTGAGCATTTTTGTAATGTTGATATTGATAACAATACTATAGGGAAAGGTTTGAAGGTATAGCAGTTTTTCTCTCCTGAAGTCGTCTATTCAGCTCAGGTTTTTTTTATGAATGTATGTCTGTTGGTAAAATAATGATAAAATAATTTGGATATCATACTTTCAAACAATTTATCTATGGGAAACCTAAGGTTTGGGTACAGATTTGGATCTGTTTCAGCACCTCAGGATGGTGTTACTATTTGGATCTTTGTTGTAGAAAGAACAATGAAGAATAAAAAAAAAATGCTTCATTAGTTGACTCAAAGCCTACGTTACAAACGTTATGGAGGCATTCCGTTAATTTTGATAACTATTTTACACATTATAACTCTCCAGTGAATCTTAGAGACTTTGGATTTCAAGCCACAGAAGCCATTTGCTTGAATGCCCGTCCATTGAAACCCAACAAGATTAGGAACAGGAAAACAAATTTTGTTCATTTGAAGTAGTTACTGAAGTCTGTCCTTGGCTGGCTGCAAGTGGTAGAAATGTGAATGGGTGTTTCTGCATAACTGGTTAGCTCCTTAGAGATGTTTCCTTATCAATAAGGTTCAAGAATGTCTTTGGAAACATGTCTTTGGAACCTGTATCTTTAAAGTGTTGAAAAAATCGGATTTAATGGGTGACATTACAGTTTCCTTCGATCTAATTAAGCGATTAGCAAATTATTTACATTTTTACTTCATGAAATGGCATTTTTTTTTCTTCGAAAGAAGGGCATACATCTACATTCTTTATATCAAAATACCATAAAGTCAATTATATTCCCTGTATCTGTTTCGACAAATATACTCCCAGGTCCGATGGACATCATTGTTGAAACCCTCTATCATTACGTTCAGTTACCGTAATCTTTCGCTCAGTCAATAATTCAATCAATATGTCAACAACGTACTCCTCCATACCCTCTGAGCGCAACTTCAGTAATTGAATTATTTTCGCAGCGCCTATTCCTTTGCCGGTAAGTTCCCTCACACATTTAGTTATGCGTTCTGATGACATCACTTTTGACAAATGAAAGAAATCTCAATATAAGAACCGAACAAGAAGAAGAAACATGCCGATTCAAACGGAGTTTTGGGGCATTAGAAAATGTAATTCTTCTTTCGTGTTTTCATTTGAGATCGATTTTGAAAAAATCGAAATTCGGAATATGTTCGATACATTTTGATTATTATCAAGATACGTTTATGAATATTTAGAAGTTTCGTTGACATTAAAAGGCAGAAGAAGAAAATTTTTTTTTTAATTTTGGTATCCTTATGTGAAATATTAAGAATGAATGTGCAGGAAACTTAAGTATCAAGAATTCTAGACAGCTGGATTGCAAAGCATTATCCCCCTTCTGTAGGTGAATTTTTTCATAGTATCTTAATTCTATTACCAAAACACAGTGTAGCGAAACAGCCTTTCGTTAAGCAATATAGAGCGGGATGAACGAAACTAATTTTATTTGACGTGGAAAAAAATAGAGTAGATAGATTTAAGAATAAAAAGAAGAGGGCAAAAATATACATGTAACAGGGAATCCTGCAAAAACATTTGCTGAAGCTGAAAGAGAAGTAAAATGGATGTGCGTGACGGAAGGGGAAAGTTATTGGACGAAGACTGAAAAAAGATATTGGTTGGGACCTGAAACTGAATTTCGTGAGATATCTTTAGGGACATAAAGGAAGGAATGGGTTGCTCCAGTGAAAGCAAAATAAAACTGTGTTAAGCTAGACCAGTGAATAGCAGCACAAGTAAAAAAAAAAAAAAAAAAAAAAAAAAAAACGACAGTCACATAAAATTAGTCACTGAAGGAACTTGGCTTAGGTAAAAGTATCAGTGGTATAAAAAATTTAAAAGGCAAATACAAGTGGCCAAATTGCATGGGTGTTTCATTAACCGTATGCATCAACACTAAAAAAAATTGTACAGAAACTTATTTCTAACAACTTACCTCTAACCTAGAAGGTAATACAAAAAAAAAAAAAAAAAATTATCCCCCGCAACGATGAGTAAAAATTCCCAATACTTCTGACCAAGGCTGAACATATTCGCGTGCAGAATTTCTGAATAATTTTCAGACTCCGACTGAGAAGCTCAGAAATATCATACCATCAATGTTTTCGGGAATAAATTTACACCTTTATTTTTAATCAATATACTTCATGAATTTGTTATTTTAATATATGAATATATTTCGTGCCGATGAATAAATTTTTGTAGCTCTTTAGATTCAGATTACCAAATAACTAAATTAATCTTTACCTGCTTACCTTGCAGCTGTTTTTCGATGCGAACTGTATGGGCAGTGTTCATTTGTCATGATTATTGAAGATTTGTGTTTGAAATGGTCAAAAATTCTGCACAGGAGTTCCACAGATGTTCAGATCACTCTTCGCTTTCCCCTGCATAACATTTCTGATAGTCGGGTATATTTCCCAGGCTTCAGTAATTCGAAATGGCCCGACGTTCCTTCTAGAAAAAAAAAATGTCATTAAATTGAATTGAACTGAACTGAACTGAATATAGAATTTAGGCCAAAGGCTAAGTACTGGGACCTACGAGGTCATTCGGCGCTGAAACGGGAGTTGAGAGTAAAAGGTTTGAAAGGTGTAACAGGAGGAAAACCTCGCAGCTGCAATATGAATCAGTTGTTAGGAAAAGGTGGAAAGTAAGATGGAAGAGAGAGAATATGAAAGGAGATACAGTAAAAGGAACGAAAGGGGTCGCAGCAAGGGGCCGAAGGCACGCTGCAAAGAACCCTAAGTAAAGCCTACGGTGCACCGCATGAGGTGCACTGACGGCACTAACCCCCACTACGGGGAACATGTCATGCGTAAGGATGAACTATGCTGATTGCACGAATTTCCTACATCTTATGTTTTTCACATTTTTTTTCTTACTTTTGATTGCATTTGTATGCATTTTCATTTGCCAGATCTGGGCTTTGTAAACACTTCAAGAGGGCAAATGGAATTTTTAGTTTTGGGTTTGAAGTACATGAAATATCTCGTATGTTTAGTGTTAACCGTGTAATAATCAACACTGAACATGCGTGATAAGGTAATAAACCAGAAGTCATAAACTTGAATAGTAAGAGTGCTTAGGGTACAATAATCACCTCAAGAAAAAAGGCTAGTTAGAATGATGACGTTGATGAACTTTATGTATTTTATTTCTAAATGCTTGTAGAGTCCTCCTTCCTTTTATTAATATTTACGCCAATATTATTTTATAGCTATATCAGTCATGTTGACATAATCCTGCCGATGGATGATTTTTTTAACCCTTTAAATTCAGATTATGGAAATAACTATATTAACCTTTTCCCGCTTTTAGCTGTTTGTCAGTGCGAACTATATGCGCAATGTTCATTTACTTTGAATACTGAAAACTTCCGTATGAAATGGTCAAAAATTCTGCACAGGAGTTCCACTGATGTTCAGATCACGCTTCGCTGTCCCGTGCATAACATTTCTGATACTCGGACAGATCTCCCAGGCTTGTATAATTTGAAATGAGCATTCATTCCTGATAGAAAAAAAAATCAACAAGTCATATACAAGGAAAAACTATGTTGATTGTGCGAGTTCCATACATTTTCTGTTTTTCCTATATTTTTTTCAACTTTTGCTTATATTTGTAGGTGTTTTTATTTGCAGGATCTGGGCTTTGCACACTTTTTAAGGATAAATGGAATTTCGAGTTATGGGTTTGAAATATTTAGAGTAAATTTAAATAACTATATAAGTGCCTCTAAAGCTTTTACTAAGTAAAATGCAACACACACATATATACATATACATGTATATATATATATATATATATATATATATATATATATATATATATATATATATATATATATATATATATATGTATATATATATATATATATATATATACATATATATATATATATATATATATATATGTATATATATGTATATATATATATATATACATATCTATATAATAACTAACTCCTAATATGTATATATGTATATATGTGTATATGTGTATATGTGTATATGTGTGTATGTGTATATGTGTATATGTGTATATGTGTATATGTGTGTATGTGTGTATATGTGTATATGTGTATATGTGTATATGTATATATGTATATATGTGTGTGTGTGTGTATGTGTGTGTGTGTGTGTGTGTGTGTGTGTGTGTGTTTGCATTTACTTTTAGTAAAAAGCTTAGAGGCACTTATATAGTTATTTAAATTTACTCTAAATATTTCAAACCCATAACTCAAATTTCAAATTTTATCCTCTTGAAAAGTGTAATGCCAAGCACCGTCCACCAAATAAAAAACGCATACAAATATAAGCAAAAATTGAAAAAAATATATGAAAAGCAGAAAATATATGGAAATCGTACAATCAACATAGTTTATCCTTGTATATGACTTGTTGATTTTTTTTTAATTTTCTATCTGGAACGAATGCTCATTTCGAATTGTTAAAGCTTGGGAGATATATCCGAGTATCAGAAATGTTATGCAGGGGATAGCGAAGAGTGATCTGAATATCTGTGGAACTATTGTGCAGCATTTTTGCCCATTTCATACGGAAGTTTTGAGTATTCAAAGTAAATGAATATTGCGCATATAGTTCGCATTGACAAACGGCTACAGTGTAAGCGGGAAAAGGTTAATATGGCTATTTACAAAATCTGAAATTAAAGGGTTAAAAAAATTATTCATCGGCAGGATTATGTCAACATGACTGATATAGTTATAAAATATTGTCGTAAATATTAATAAAAGGAAGGAGGACTCTACAAGCATACAGAACTAAAATTATGGGATACATATAAGAAAGTCTTTTGAGGAAGTGGACTCCAAATATTTTCAAGACAATAGAATACCACCCAGCGCATTTCATTTCCTCGAGTTCAGCTGTTTCCAGTTCCATGTTCCCTTCCTTTCCCTTACAGATTGTTACTCTCTTGCAAACCGCGCAGAGGGAAGGCGTGAATGGAGAGACAATCCGGATTTCAAATCTGCAGAAAGTGTCAAGCGCTCTCTCAAGCTTTTGACTTCAGCTGAGTCGCTGTCACACTGTTCTGTGCCTTCATTTTCTTCTGCCTTTGTCTCTAGATTTGTTTAGTGTTCCAGTCCTCACAATTCCCAGCTAGTGTTCTTTTCTTTCTTTTTGTAAGGCGAGTTTCATATTCCGACCTTTTTTATCAGGGATTTATTTAAGGGGGAAAACCCTGATTTTCCCAAAAGATTTTGTGTATTCAATCAGAATATATTTCAGGGACTTTTTACCCCAATATTTGCTCTCTCTCTCTCTCTCTCTCTCTCTCTCTCTCTCTCTCTCTCTCTCTCTCTCTGTGTTTGTGTGTGTATTCACATATGCTTTTCATAATTTAATGATGCTGCTTGAGTCAAAAGAAGAGCAGAGCATTTTTCACAAAATGTTTGGTTAGAAGCAAGACTTATTTGATATACATTGGTTAGAAACAAGACTTGTTTGATATACATTTTTATTCCCGGTATTCCTTTTTGAACGCCCCCCCTCTCTATTTCTGCAGTTATAATAATTCAAAATTTATTCCGAAAAAAGGATTAGGGAAGAGTAATGTCCCGTTGAAATAATCATGATCTATATTTAAAAGTTAGGGAAAATGGTATCAGATGGAATGTCCTCTTCTTGACCTGACTGGGAACCTATACTGTAAAACGGCTTCCGATCGTAGAGAGGAAATGGTAGATGGATAAATCAACGGATGAAAGATTGATGAACACAATTATAAAATGGCCAACTGTATCGTTACTGGAATTTCCTAACAAAAGATATCCCTTCTGCAGACTTCTGGAGACTTCCTTGACTGTTATTGAAATTATTCTTACGCGTCTTCTGTGTGCCATTACACTTGGTTCTGCGCCTGAGAAAAATATTTGGATATGATGACAGGAAACGTTTATAGCGCCATTTTTTTTTTGGGGGAGGTGGGGGACCAGTTAAAGAGATCTTTGTACCCATCATTCTCGTCATCCCATACCTCCATTAACTGCGACATTCTGATAATTTGAACTTATATTCTTGGATAGCCTAGCTGACTATGATGGTCAAATGTAGTTAATATATTTTCAGTTAATTGCCCTGTAAATTTTAGAAATTTGAATTTGACATTGCGGGATATCGAATGAGTTTTAAGCTTAAAAGAAACCTCTAAGATTTGTGAGTTTGCATCGCGAAAAAAAATCTAATAGTATTTTGAGGAGAATTTTTTTTCTGCTATTGCCTGATGATAAAGAAGCAGTTATCGAGAGACTTTGCATTTTAATAGAATATGGGATCATTACGGATCCTGCGTGAAAACTCGGGATTTGATTGGTATTAAACGAGCCGCTACGATATATTCGCGTTTTATAAAATAATTTCAGTTACTATTCAAGAACTGCGCCCCCCTGCTCAAATATTGTACTCCATTTTCTATTCATAGCTTCCTGTATCTGATCAAAACTGTATTGCTATACACCAGCCTCCTCTCAATCCGGAGTCTAGAGGCCGATGACTCTTATGGAGAAACTAAAATCTGAGGTTGGGAATAGGCGCTTCCTGCGAAATTGATAAGCAACTGTTATTTTGGAAAAAGGGCGACCCGTGATGAGGAGGGAATATCAGTTGTTTGCATCCAGAATTACAGTATTTAAAGCTTTTTGTTGTGTCCATCCCTCTTAGAATTATAAACAAGTGGCGATAGATTTGGTGATCAACGTAAGGGCTACATGACTTTCCATGAAATAATTTCCTAAAACGATTCTGGTTTCGACAGTAAATTCATTTTATTAAATTATGAAAATTCATCTCCACTGGAAACAAAAATATTCAAATAAAGCTATATACAAATTTCACAAGTTAACGTTTATTAACTTGTTAAGTCAGTATTCTTTCACAGTTCGGAGATAGCCTTGCATTATGTCATATTACATTATGGTACCCTTTTTTTTATCAGTTTTGTGTTAAAGAAAACTGTTGTGCCGGCTTTGTCTGTCCGTCTGCACTTTTTCTGTCCATACTTTTTCTGTCCGCCCTGAGATCTTAAAAACTACAGGGGCTAGAGGGCTGCAAATTGGTATGCTGATCATTCACCCTCCAATCATCAAACATAACAAATTGCAGCCCTCTAGCCCCAGTAGTTTTTATTTTATTTAAGGTTAAAGGTAGCCATAGCCGTGTTCTGGTAACGCAACAACACAGGCCACCAAGGCCGGCTGAGAGTTTTATGGGCCGCGGCTCATACAGCAGTATACCGAGACCACCGAAAGATAGATCTATTTTCGGTGGCCTTGATTATACGCTGTACAGAAAACTCGATTACGTGAAAATATCTCCTACTTAATAAACTTAACGACGTCTTTGCATGACTCGTGTACTCCATGCTGGAAAAATGTGTGCCTAAGAATCGTTTTAAAATAGAGGTAAGTGGCCTCATAAATCTGTAAAGGAAGACCATGATCATGTTTCATTTGAACGACGCTTTTAAAAAGCGGGTCAGGGCCCTAATGATTAAGCTTTGATTACATAGTGTTCGCGAATTTTCGTACCCTCTGCAGAATTCCCCTTCCCTCCGGGCAATTCTCGTTCCCCCGATTGAATTTCCGTCCCATCTGCACCATTTTTGTCCCCCTCTGCAAAATTTTCTTTACTTCGGCGATGATAGTAATGAAGATTAGCATGATGAATAGGAATGCTTTGGGGAGTGCTGTGAAAAGAGTAGACGGGCAACTGCAGCTGGCCTTTTACTGAATCCTCTTAAAACTGGTATGGAATATTCGTGGGGTTCTTCCTTAACACTTTATGAATGAAATGGCAACATCCGTTTTTTTTTAAGCCTTTCCTCCTGATGAATGCGTCTTGCTCTCCACGTAATTATCGCAGTTCTTTAATACAGACAAAAATAGAAGCAATCCAATGATTAACTTAAACACACACACACACACACACACACACACACACACACACACACACACACATATATATATATATATATATATATATATATATATATATATATATATATATATATATATATATATATGTATGCATTATCTGTATGCAAGTATGTCATGTATCTATGTGTGTGCATATTCAGTTCATGATATTTAATGTTGAAGGTCTGTACAATCAACAATGACTAAGAATATGCAAGAAATGTAAGTTCAAAGTTGTGATGTAATAAATCTATTACTGATGTTTAGCACGGCTTATACTCTCTGCTGATGACTTTCTGAAGTGAAGAGAAACCGCAGGGGCTTAATGAAGGAGCTGGAAAGTTTTTGTAGATGCGGTAAAAAAATATATAAACATGTAAGCCAAGAAGAGGGAGCATTGAATGTTTGACACGTGGAAGAAGTATGGAAAAAGTTGACTAGAAGGATGAAAGGAAACTTTTTCCGTACTTTTATCACGTGACAAACATTCACTGCTCCCTCTTCTTGGCTTACGCCGAAGAGGTGGAGCACGAAACTGATCAAAATCTTCCAAGAAATTTTGTTCGATAAGTTACGTCTATTGAGCCAAAGTTGGAATGCATCAAGGGACTGATGAGCCAACTTTATTTTGTAAGAAGTATTTGAGGACGTCGAATGTCAATGGAAGAAAAAAGTTTGGAATTGTTAAAATGAGTTGTTTGTGTAATGGTGTAATGTATGATGAGGAAAATGGGCTGGAATATTAAGAATATATAAATACATAAATAATAAGGAAGGAAAATACCTGGAAAAGAAAAGACGAACGTGAGTGTTTCAAGATAGTTGGTCATTGACGGAGAAGATGATAAGTTGGCAAATAAGGGTATGATTCAATAGTTAGGAGAAACGAGAAGTGGAAGATCTGGAAAGAGTTTGCAGGAGGAAATAAAAATATGTACTGAAGCAGGAGAATCACGTTACCTAGGATTCGAGAGAGTATGCGCAAGTTAAGGCTCAGTGGCACAGTTTATGTAAGGTTGTTCGACCTGCTACTGTTGAGCTTTCTGTTTGTGTACATGAAGTTAATATGGAAGTTTTCTGCTCATTAGATTCATCCTTAATTTCACGGTTAACAGACCACAGACTTGTTTTTCCCCCTGATCAGCCTTGTTAGGGTAAACGGGTCATTATTGAAAAAGAATAAAAAACATAATTTAGAGATAGGGGAGAGAGAAAAGCGAGAATTAAGCACAGTCCAATAACCACATTCCAGTACTGCGAGGAAGGAAGCATTAGGTATTCTTCCTGTCTCAAGCTAAAAAAAAAAGAAGTTATTTTACACGGCCAAGTATGAGAAAAATACATGCAGCAGCGACAGAACATGCCGACATTGGAGGATCAGCATTTTCGCCATTCATTGCGTCCTGCCTTGCTGATGTTGCTCCACCACCAAACGTTGTAAATTTGTCCGCAAGTCGCCTTGGGAGCTTAGGTATTTCTCGTTCTCCATACAGATTGTTAGCCAGGAGAAGGCAAGCCAGTGATCAGGTATATATTTGCTGAGTGTACTTTTTTTATTAAACACTGACTCGGCAATAGTCAGAAAATAAATATATTAAATATATGATGGTTTTCTTTGAATACAGAATTTATATGACAATGATCTCTGGATATATCTCGCGAACAGACATTAGTTTGTTACTGACCACAAAATCTCTTTAGAAAAAACGCTGATTCTCCGTTGATTACATATTTTTTTAACAGACTCTGGTCTATCCGGGGTTACAGAACTAATTTTGTCATTTTGTGGCTAAAACTTCATTTTGTTAATGAGGAGATGTGTTCTAAACAATAAATATAAAGGAAAACTGTTTAAGTTTTTTAAAGGTTGCTAAAACACTATGTTTCGTTGGTTATATTTATGACTAAAAAATACTTAAAGGAAGAGCTGTGGTCATAAATATAAATTACTGTGCTGACTGTCCCTTTTATAAATTACTGTTTTGACTGTCTCATTTATCTATCATTACTGTGGTGACTTTCTTTTTAAGAAATTACTGTACTAACTGTCTTTTCTATTATTACTGCACTGACTCCCATTTATCCAGAAAGTACTGCCATACTGTCATTTTATCCATGTATTACTGTAGTGACTGTTTTATCTTATTACTGACTGTCCCATTTACCAGACATTACTGTGGACATTACTGGTGGCTGTCCCTTTTATCAGGAAAACTGGCTTTCCCAGTTATCCAAGTATTGCACTGTTTTACTGCCCCTTTTATCCAGGTAACCATGGTGACTCACAATTATCCATGTACTGTGCTGACTATCCCTCTTACTTATATGCTGACTGTCCCATTTACCCAGACATTACTGTGGTGACTGTGGGTTGACTGTCTGCTGTTTTCATCCAGATATTACTGTTCTCTTTTATCCAGGTATTACTGTGGTGACTGTCCATTTTTATCCAGACATTCTTACGTGGTTACTGTTCCCCAGGTATATTACTGTGTGACTGCCCCATTTATCCAGACAATTGCTATCTGTCCTTTTATTATTACTGTTGTGACCCTCTTTATCCAAATGTCCATTACAGACATTACTTTGGTGACCCTTTATCAAGACTGTCTGCCCCATCTATCCAGATATTACTATGATGACTTTCCCTCTTACCCAAGTGTTATATGCTGACTGTGCCTTTTATCCAGGTATTCTCGTGGTGAATGTCCAATTTATCCAGATATTACAGTACTGTCTGTCCCTTCATCCAGGTATTACTGTGCTGACTGTCCATTTTAATCCAGACATTACTGGTGACTGTCCCATTTCCATTACTGTGCTTTTATCCTTTTATCCAGTATTACTAGTTCTGGCTGTCCCTCTTATCCAGGTATTATTGTGGCGACTGTCCATTTATCCAGACATTACTGTGGTAACTGTCCCATTTATCCAGGTATTACCGTGGTGGCTGTCCTATTTATCCAGGTGTTACTGTGCTGACTGTCCCTGTTATCCAGGTGGTATTGCTGTGGAGACTGTCCATTTTTCCAGGCATTACTGTACTGTCAGTCCCATTTATCCAGATACTACTGTGGTGGCTGGTCCTTTTATCCAGGCATTACTCTAGTGACTTTCCCAATTATCCAAGTATTACTGTACTGACTGTCCTTTTTATCCAGGTATTACTATGCTGACTGTCCTTCTTACCCAGTCGTTACTATGCTGACTGTCCCTTTTATTCAGACATTATTGTGGTGATTCCCACTTATTCCTTTGTCCTTTTTCCAGGTATTATTGTGCTGACTGTCCCTTTTATCCAGCTGTTACTGTGGTGACTGCCCATTTTATCTGGACATTACCGTGGTGACTATCCCATTTATCCATATACTGTACTGTCTGTCCATTTTATCCAGGTATTATTGTGCTGACTGTCGACCTTTTATCCAAAATTACTGGGGTGACTAAGGTTCCATTTATCCAGGTATTACTGTGGTGGCTGTCCTATTTATCCAGGTATTGACGTACTGCCTTTTATCAAGTATTACTGTGGTGACTGTCCCACTTATTATCTGTCTGTTGCTATTATCCAAGGATTACTGTACTGACTTTCCCTTTTATTCAGGCAACACTGGTGGTGACTGTCTAAACCTTGATACGGAAATACCTATAAAAAGCATTTTCAATAATATATTTCTATGGTATCGAGTACATGAAATGGGGTATGATAAACAGTAGAGTTTATTCACCACATAAGTTACAAAGGGAGGGGGATAGGGGAAAGGGAAGGGGATGAGGTACGGGTTTGAAACTTACCCTAATATCTAAGTTTGGCCAAATGATGTCCACGTTGCCAAATTTTGTCTAGATTGGTCAAGCGGTTCAGATTTCTATAGAGCACTAACATTCAAACATTCACTTTTATGTATAAGATTAACGAGTATATTGCTGTTGATGGGATTCAATCAACATAATGTCGGAAACTGTGCAGAGAGCTTACGAATGTGAAATCAGATATTTGTTGAGTGTTTAAAAAATTGGTTGCTGTTTCGTTTTTATCACATATTCTCGCTAAAACATTTGACAATACTAATGACCTCATTGTACCGCATTTAAATCACATTTATTTCCATTCATTTATTCGTTACTCGGTTTCTGCATATAATTTTGATATTTCATTATTCAGTCTTCTGTTTATGTCCTTAATAACATTTCAGTGACTACGGAATACATTAACTGAATAATGACTAGATTAGAATATAAAATATTTATCCTGAAATATTATTTTTAATTTTTTGAATAAAATGAATGAGAAGCATTAAACCTGTTAGAGGTTAGAAAGCTATTCTTAATGTGAGAACAAATTCCTTATGAGACCCTTTGTTGGCCGACTCGGTTGAGCTTCAGACTGTCACTCGATGGGCGGGTTCAATTCCCGCACCTGCTGATGAAAAGTTAGAGGAATTTTCTGGTGATAGAAAGTCATTTCTTCGCTATAATGGTTTCAGTTCCTAAAAAGTTGTAAGGTCCGTTGCTAAGTAACAAAATTGGTTCTTAGCCACGTAAAATCATCTAATCCTTCCAGGCCAGCCATAGGAGAGCTGTTAATCAGCTCAGTGGTCTGAAAAACTAAGGTATACTTAGCTTTATTCCTATGAGATAATCAGACTAATTTTTACAGTAACTTCTGCAACATTTTTAGTTTTCTGAAACGAAAACTATTGTGCCGGCTTTGTCTGTACGTCCACACTTTTTTTCCTGCCCGCACTTTTTCTGTCCTCCCTCAAATCTTAAAGACTGCTGAGGCTAGAGGGCTGCAAATTGGTATGTTGATCATCCACAATCCAATAATCAAACATACCAAACTGCAGCCCTCTACCCTCAGTAGTTTTTGCTTTATTTAAGGTTAAAGTTAGCCATGATCGTGCTTCTGGCAAGAAACAAAATAGGCCACCACGACCGGCTGAGAGTTTAATGGGCCTCTGTATATGCAGCATCATACCGAGACCATTGAAAGATAGATCTATTTTCGGTGGCCTTGATTATATGCTTTACAGAAAACTCGATTGCGCCAAAGAAACTTCGGCGCATTTGTTACATGTTTTTCATGTTCGCAGCAGTAAGGCTATTCGAAAATCCAGATGTTTAAAGAATCCTGAGCTTCAATAACCATACCTCCAGGATGTGGATGAAGACCTGTCAAATGTAGCCAGTGTGTAATAAAGAAATCAAGAGCATGGGAAGGAATTTACTTCATAAATAGAACAATGGAACCGGCTTGTAGAAGAATGATGTGTATGCTGCTTTCAAAAGAATGAAGAAACGGGAGACTGGAAATTTAGAGATTTTATTATAGTTGCTGGTAACATTTCAACATATTTCATTTAACTGAGCTGTAAATCCTTTAGAGAACAAGATATTATAAAATATATTTTATTATGATTTTGATGGCGAAAAGAAATAGAACTGTTCGTGCTTTCGACTTAAAAGCATAGATAGGGAGGAAATTCTGTATTACTGAATATGCTAATCTCTGGGGTACTTTTATTTCTGTGCGCATAGAAGAATAGCAGTAATTACATGATGAGAGGAAGATGCATGCATTACTATGAAATACTCGAAAAAGAAGGAGAAAAAACCGGATGCCTGCCATTTCATTCATAAATGTTAAGCAAGAACTCCACGAATATTCCATACCAGTTTTAAGAGGATTTAGTAAAAGGACAGCTGCAGTTGCCTGCCCATTCTTTTCAGAACACTCCCCAAAGCATTCGTATTCATCATGCTAATCTTCATTACTATCATCGCCGAAGTGAAGAAAATTCTGCAGAGGGGGACAAAAATGGTGCATATGGGACTGAAATTCAATCGGGGGAGTGAGAATTGCCCGAAGGGAAAGGGAATTCTGCAGAGGGTGCGAAAATTCGCGGACAATTTGTAAACAAAGCTTAAGCATTAGGGCCCTCACCTATGATATTACTTTAAGAAACACGTACCTGTATTTTAAATGATTCTTAGACGCATGTTCTTTTTTTTCAGCACGGAGTGCATAAGAGTCTTGCAAAGAAGACGTTGAGTTTATTAAGTGGAAGTGATTATCATTACTGTGAATTGGAGCACATGTACTTCAGTTTGTGTTTGTTGGTGATCATTTTCATTTTCTTTAAACTGATTCATAAGTATGCTCATACAAATTTTTTTTTATTATGTCTATCATTCAGTAGATTTACATACATGCATATTCAAGGTCAACAATAGTCAATAGTGTAAATTCAGTGGAAGAATACTGAACTAGCAAATGAATAAACCTTGACTTGTAAATTGTGTCTACAGTTCATTTGAATATTTTTCAATATCCAGTGGAGATGCATTTTCATCATTAATTCAATAGATTAAATTTATAACTGAACAGCAGGGGTCTTTTCTTGAAATATAACGGGAAATCACGTCCGGCATTGATCTCTACTGTTTGTTTCTGCGACATCACAATACATGGCTTAAATATGTTATGGTTTTGGATAACGGTATCGGGGCACTATACTAAATTGCCAGTTTCAACATAAGCTGTTAACAACTGGCATTCCCTTCTTCGTCAAATATCGTCCATTTTCCAGAATAACAGTTGTTAATCAGTTTATCAAGAAGAATCTGGCTAGTCGATACAGGCAACCTTAAATTTTAAGTTCTCTCTACCGTATAAGTCATCGGCTCACGGCTGACTTATCGCAGTACGGTTTTGATCCGATATAGCAAGTATGAGTAGCAAATGGAGTACAATATTTGTGCAGCGGATGTAGTTCTTGAAAGTGACCGAAATACATTTATAACACGCAAGTATATCGTTGTGGTTGGTTAAGTGTTAATCAAATCCCGATCTCTGTAACGATTGTATATGCTATTAATAGATGATGCCTCTCGATATCTGTTTAGGATGGTTTTATTTGCCCTCTGGCAACTACAGAAACAATATTTATGCTCCAGTTACTACAGACTATTTACGATGTAAACTCGCAACTATCGGAAATTTGTTAGTTTACTTTTAGAAGTTACTTTTATGTTATTAGTATGATTTAAAACTCTTTGATATCCCGCAACGTCAAAATGAGTTCCCAAAGTTTATGAGACAGTTAAACATATATATATATATTCACTGCATTTCAGCATCACAAACATATAAGTTATTCACGAATATGGGTTCAAATGATCAAAATGTCGTGGCCACTGGAGATATATGAGACGATGAGGTCAGAATGATTTGAACAAAGCCCCGTAACTACACACAAAAAATAATAATAAATAAATAAAAAAAAACGATGGTAAGCATTTAAACGGTTCCTGTTATCATACTGTCTCAGCAATTGTCTCGGGCAAAGAAACTACTATAATGGCACACAACAGATATCATCAGAGAATAATGTCAATAACAAACAAGGCAGTCTACGGTATTCTACAGAAGGAATGTCTCTTGTTAGGGTATTCTAGTAACCATATGCAGAAGCAAGAACATTTTCATATTTATTTGAACATTTATGATCATGTCCTACAGTCTTTCGTCCGTTCACTTATCTATCTTCCTACTTTTAGAAGCCCTTCTATAAATTCCCACCGGTCCATGAAGAGGAAACCCTATCTTATACCTCTTATCCCAGCATTCTTTTAATGCGTAGATCAGGATGATTTCAGTTGAATAAGTTCGTAATATTACCATTAGCTGTTCCTTCTCTGGAATAGAATTCAGAATTATTATTAAAGCAAAAATAGACAGAGAAGGAAATGCTAGGAATCGAAAAAGATGTATTAAACAAATCTCGTTTAAAGTCAAACCTTTATGTGAAAAATGCTCTGCTATTCTTTTGACATTAAGCAGCATCATTAAATTAAGAGAAAGACTTGTACACACACGCACACACACGTTCACATACACACAAACTCACACACAACAGAGAGAGAGATAGAGAGAGACTACTGGCGTAAAAAAGTACCTGAAATATATTCAGGCTGAATATAAAAATATTCTCGTAAAAAAGGATTTTTCCCTTAAAATAAAAGCCTGATACAATAGTCCGGAATATGAAGCTCACCTTACAAAAAAAAAAAAAAAAAAATAAAAAAATAAAAAGTAACACGAGCTGGGAGCTTCTGAGGACCAAATCACTAAACAAAACTATAGAGAAGGGCGGAGGAAGATGAAGGAAATTTAAATGAAACAGAGCAGTACAATAGTGATTAAGTTGCAGTAGAAAGCAAGAAAGAGAGGTTGGCACTTTTTACAGAGTTGAAATCTGGATTTGTTTCTCCATTCAGACCTTCCTTTTACGCGGTTGGCAGGATAATAACAATCTGGAACGGAAAGTTGGGAAACATGGAACTGTGAACAGCAGACTTAGAGAAAATGAAATGCCTTGGATGCTATACTACCGTCTCGAATATGACTGCTCAATATCTTTAGAACGTCTACGGCCTCAGAAGAACTTTCTTTTACCATCCCATTCATTTTCCTTTAAAATACTTGTTGAATATTTAATGTTATTAACATGTTACGACAATGTCATACTCTAATTACCTCAGCTTCTCTGACACACGCAAAAATATCCGTTACATGTTCAACATAAGACATACATGATACTGCAATAAACCAGAAGCCATGTTCTTAAGTAGTAAGCATACCTAGAATAGACTAATCACGTCTAAAAATGAGACCTATAAGGACTACGCTGATGAAGTTTATATACACGAATGCATTTATTTCTATGTTAAAAGCTTAGAGGAGCTTATGTAGTTATTTAAAGTTACTACAAATATTTCAGAGTGACAACTAAAATTTCCATTTATTCTTTTAAAACATTCACAAAGCCCAGTTCCTGCAAATGAATGTGCATGCAAATATAAATAAGAGTTTAAAAATGTATGAAAAACATAAAATGTATGAAAACCTGTAATCAAATATAGTTCATCCTTGTGTATGACAGCATGCTGATTTGTTTTTGAATTTCCTAGCAGGAACGTAGGACCGTTTCGAATGATTAAAGCCTGGGAAATATACCCGAGTATATATCCCAGAAGAGTTAGTTGAATTGCTGTGGAGAGCATATGCCGAAATGTTTGACCATATCACAGAAGTTTTAAATAATCAAGAGGAAGCAATATTGAGCGCATAGTTTGCACTGAAGTACAGCTGTACCACAAGTGGGATGACAAAGATTATTAATAATAAAGATTATTATAGTTATATGGCTACAGCCTGAATTATTGGGTTAAAAAAGATACATTAGCAGAAAGAACATTCATATATTAAAATACCAAATTCATAAAGGTTATTGATGAAAAACGATATAAATTCTCAGCTGCAGTTCGAAAATTAATCAGAAATTCTGCCAGCGGATATGTTCAACCTTCGTTAGAAGCTTTGGGAATTTTAACGCATCGTTTTGTCTGTGTTACCATTTGGGTTACGAAATGTTATACTGGATGTGAATCGACAAATTCTCTGGTGGCTAGTTTGCTCTTTTGAGTTGTTTAAAATGAGTTTCTGTACGATTTTTTAAGTGGTGATCCATAAAATTAATTGACAAACTCATGCAATTTGTCCACTTCTATATGGCTTTTTCACCTTTTTAGTTTCTGCAAATGAAAGCTATTGTGCCGGCTTTGTCTGTCCGTCCGCACTTTTTCTGTCCACACTTTTTCTGTCCGCCCTCATATCTTAAAAACTACTGAGGCTAGAGCGCTGCAAATTGGTATGTTTATCATCCACCCTCCAATTATCAAACATACCAAATTGCAGCCCTCTAGTCTCAGTAGTTTTTATTTTATTTAAGGTTAAATTTAGTCATGATCGCGCTTCTGGCAACGATATAGGATAGGCCGCCATCTGCCCGTCGTTAAAGTTTTATGGGCCGCGGCTCATACAGCACTATACCGAGACCGCCGAAAGATAGATCTATTTTCGGTGGCCTTGATTATACGCTGTACGGCTGTACAGAAAACTCGATTGCGCCGAAGAAACTTCGGCGCATTTTTAAATTTTTTTTTTCTATTAACATTGATACTTTTATTTAACGCAAATCTCCTCGAATAGCTAATTTGTACGTGACTTATTTATTTATTTAATTCAGCTGCTATTCATTAATTTCATTTTAAGGCAGTTTTATTTAGGTTTCACTATTTCAACCATTCTTTCCTTTATGTCCCCAAAGATATCTCACGAAATTCAGTTTCAGGTTCCAACCAATATCTTTTTTCGGTCTTCGTCCAATAACTTTCCCCCTTCCGTCACGCACATCCATTTTACTTCTCTTTCAGTTTCAGCAAATGTTTTTGCACGGTTCCCTGTTACACGCATATTTTGGCTTTCTTTTTAAATCTGAAATTTATCTGCTCTGTATTTTTTTCCGCGTCAAAATAGGCTTAGTTTCATTAAATCCCGCTCGGACGTTCCTCATATTCTTGCACCATTCTTTTACAATTTGGCTTTTGTTCGATCACTCATTTTCTGATTTTATGACTGATTACTGTTTTAAATTTAATTCACAAATATACGTTTATTCATCTTCCGTGCAGTATTGCCGTCATGTTTTTAATTTTTTCCTTAAGTATTGATATTCATTAATAAGTATAAAACGGGTTTTTTTTATATATATATAAAACGGACTTTTTTACGACCATTGGTCGAATGCATACTTTTCTTGCTTTTATCTAATTTTAATCTTATAGGATTTGTTTTTCTGAAGAAATCTGGCTTTTTGCGACAGAAAGTTTTTGGCAGTAACATTAAGATATGAAATAATTCACAATAAGACGAGTGATAACCTCTTTCAATCAAATTGACAAGAATTTTTGATACAAGTTCCCTGCGTGTTCTTCTACATTTATCATACAAGAATATCAATATTTATCAAGAAAGTTTTCGTTTACCTGGTTTTCTGACTGCGAGGAAAAATTCGAAATATTTTTCGACGAACTTCGATGACAGAGACAATCAGAGGGTACTTACCATATTCCGAATTTAGATTGTTTTCAGAATGGAACTAAAATAAAAAAAAAACAGGAAGGAACAATGAAAATTTCTGAATGCCCAAAAGTCCCTTTAAATCGTCATGTTTCTTATTTCTTGTTTAGTTGTTATATGTAGATTTGTTTCACTTTCCTGAAAGGATGTGGCCAGAGCGCATATTTAAATGGCTGGAGGAGTGCGTTGCTGAAATATTAGCTGATATTTCGGTAATTGAACATAATATAATAGTGGTTTCAGCAGCAACGTCCATCGGACCTAGGAATATATTTGGCAAAACAGACGCCGGATGTATAATTAGATTTATTGGTATCAGAGCCAAGGAATAGTGAAGAGCGCCTTGTTATGATTTTACGAATTCATTAATCACTCGGTTAGATTAGGGGGGAACGGTATTGAACAAATTAAATCCGTTATTCAGTACATTTTTATTAGTTCTGCTTGAGTAGAATGTCAAAAGGTCACTAAGTTAATGAGTTATTTGCCTAGCTTAATATGACTGACGTACTGTAAGCTGTCCGGACTCATATTGAGCATATCCCAAATAATCTGATGTTGAATAAATCACGTATTGTTCATACAGGAATTCTCAATGTCCAAGTGAAATACCAGCTTGCTTTTTATACCTTCACGTCTTGTTCAGAAGATAATCAATAAAATAAATGAACATGTTTATTTCAAGCATATCCGAAAGAAACTATTGTTATTTATGCAGTTCATAATTAATGGACACAAGAACTCTATTTAAGCAGTGACGTCACTGAATAACCATTTAGAATTTTCGCTGGTTAGGACCTAAGCATTTATCCGTCATTACAAAACGTATTTTAGAATTACGTTACGTTGTAACCACTGTTTCTAAATTACATGTCCTTTGCAATCGCACAGCATTTCAACCCATAATTACTGGAATGCAAAATAACTTCATTTCCCAAAAACTGCCGTATCAATTGTTCGCCGTCTATGTGTCACACGATAAACTGTTTTTGCAGTTACTACAGTTAGCATATGGGTAAAGGTCAGTACCCTTTTGACCCCGTATTGATAAGGAATATCTAGAAGCTAACCACTTATGGTGAACCGCCCATTCACATTTCTATCACAGTTGAGTGTAGACGTTGCAGTAGAATGGGGGACACTTTGGTGAAGCCAGGGGCAGACTTCAGTAATTGCATCAAATTTATGAAAATTTGTTTTCCTTTTTCATACATTTACTGGGTTTCAGTGGCTCCCTAAAATTCACTGTCAAGTTGTAATTTATAAAATAGTTTTCAAAATACATATAATACATCCACAACATTTGTAACATAAGTTTCGAGTCGACTAATAAAACATGTTTTCTTTTTCATTCTTCAGTGCTCTTTCCACAACAAAGATCGAAATAGTTACAACAACCCACGATGCTGAAAAAGACTCAAGTCTGTACCCAAACATGCTCGGTTTTCGACGAATGAATTATTTGGAAAAATGGTGTCCCCAGTATTTTACCATTATTTCATACAGATAGCCATTCATCAAATAACGTGAGCTAAACAGATGACTACACGAGAGCAAAAATGCTCTACCTTGAATCCGTTAGCTAGTTTATTCTCTTCAATGCTCAACATTTTTCATATTTTACAAAACATGATTGGTGAATGCCACAACTTCGACGAACACAAAAAGGCCTTCATCACTCTCTCCGTAGTACTCTCGAAATAACTTCCCATTTATCTGTCCATGGGAAATTACGCAATAAACATAGCATTTCAGATCTGTTTCCAGAATGAAATGTGACAACATCACGGAACATCAACATCATTCTCGTAATGCTTCCCATCAACAACAATCTGAGAGCTCCTTTCAATAATTAGTATTTTCTCGAGCCAATTTTCAGTGTCTAGTCATGCAGGTTTAGGTATTCAATGTCAGGTTTCCGTACACAGACTAGCATATAACACTTGCAATATTATTCCACCAAACAACATGTTATTGTCAACTGAAATGCAAATAAATAATTGCACATTTCCTAACTCAGTCAATAAGTTCACATGATTTCCAAGAATTTATTCGTATCAACTTGCTTGTGGCTAGACTGTTTGTCTGTCAACAAGTATATTTCAACTTGGTTCCGGGTGCAGTATTTTATATATGCCAAATGTCAGTGAATCGAAGATAACCCACTTTCACACCCGCTACGTTTTCGAATAACACCTTGTATATCTTTATTTATGTTTTATTTAAACGAAATTATTGTTTGCTTGAGCCAAAAATAAAATGATTATGAAAAAAGATGGGCCGTTATGAACTGAAGTATCCACAGTACCACTTTCAATCCGAAATCCACAATTAACTTTAATTATACAATTTTACTTTTCCCCGAGCAAAATTGGCTAAATAAACATAAGTATAATTGTTGGACTGCCTTTTTATAGAGTTATGTTCTCGTGTTTATATATTATCATTCGATTTTTCATCTTATTTAGTCCTCAATTTTGTCTGTGTTAAGTTTTGAGCGTATAAATGTTATTAAAAGTATTACTGGTCCTATTTTGTTTAAGTGAGATGGTATCTTCTCAGCTTATTCGTAAAAAGAAACGAAGATCTTAGACAGCTTTGGAAGTGTCTTCCGTAGTGAAACTGTCCGACATTTTGAACAACAGGGGATAAAGACAAAGTAACAAATGCAACCATCAAACCAAAGCTTTATCACTAATCCTCCAAGTTTTAATTAATTTTTTGTTAGATAGAGAAATGATAATAAAAGGAAAATAAAAAAAAAACCTTCAGGCAGATATTGTAACTTGAAAATGCAATCAAAAGACTGCGTGCCAACCCGTCATTAAAGTAGCAACGTGATTCTAGACGTTACGTAAGCTATTGTTGTCTGGGAGCTGAACCTGGGGTGTTGCGTAAACTTTCGTTGTTCAGGATTTATTGCGCCATGATTAATTGGACTTGACAGTGTCCGAAACAGCTGCTGTTCCTTTCACTAGAAGAGTTGATATCGGAAAGCGATACAGCAACTCGTATCTCCATCAAGGTCATCTGTTCCTGCAAGACTTTGTGAAAGTTGGCTAGATGAATGAATAGATGGACCGTTGGATGATGTGAAAGTTGGGTAGATGAATGAATAGATGGACCGTTGGATGATGTGAAAGTTGGGTAGATGAATGAATAGATGGGCCGTTGGATGACTGTATGGCACTCAAGGCTTTGACACACAAACTTGGCTGTGAAAGAAGGCGGAAGTTTAGTACTGTTCAACAATCCCTTTCTCTTCATAGCGAGTCGATTGCCATATTTGCAAGTCTGTTTCATAATTGAGAGAAGGAAATGCAATAGGTTTATATTCTGTGTTCATTTAATATTGGTTTTACTTCCTCTTGCAGTTACTATGGTGCATTATTAGGTGATTGTTCTATAACTCGACAGTCGATATCATCAATCAATTCCAGTATATGGAACATATTAATTAAATAATTTTTTATTAACAGATAATGGCCCTCTGAGTTTCTCTAAGTATGTCTATATATAACTCATTATCCATTATTTTTTGAGGCTCCAGTAAGCCTCAGCATTACACTCAGCATTACATTTATCTTGATTTTTATACAAAAACGTATTGTATTTGTATAGGAAACTAATTTTAGGTAGAGTCAGCAATGAAAATGTAGGTTTTAGTTTTTTTATGAAAGTCAGTTTTAATTTATATATAATAGAACACATTAGGTCTTAATTAAATAAAGAAAAATATGTATTTAAGGTGATACTTGATATCCGAATTTATAGACAGAACATCATATAAGGGAAACATTACCAACAACACAGATTTATCCTACTCAAATTGGTTCTTAGGCAGCTTAGTGACGTCATCTTTTTTTTATATATAGCAAATACTTACAGATTATTTTTCGTTCAAGGAAAACTCATGCAGAGGAAATGGGAAAAGGTTTAGTATTGGGAGTGATATGAAAAGCTGGTCTGCCAAATGCTTTTAACTTCATGTAGCGTCATAAAAAAAGTTATAAACTTTTCTCGTTTATAGCTACACATGAACAAAGCTGGAAGGGCAATACCGCTTCCGGCGCTGGCGATTGCAAATAGATAAAAGTTATCTGATATCTGGAACGTGTGAGTTTTATTCAATATGCATGTGCTTTCGCCGCCGCGACGATCAAATAAACTAACCCGAGTATTTCAAGTTTATTCAAGTTTATTTATGAATAAACAGAATCCTAACGTACCCTTTCCATTTTCTATGCACAGGATGTTTTAAAATCACTTATCAGCCCCGTGCAAGATGCCATTCAAGATCCAGTTCCCATGATCATTACTATTGTGATTGCTAAGTACATTCGTCTTGCATATCAAATTTGCGGTCTAGTTAAATCATTGAACAATATATTATTTCAACTGCTGTGCAGATTATGATTAAGAAAGTAATTAGGGTGGAATGATGACATATTTGTATTTTTATTTTCCTTGTTTATTTGCCGTGTTACTTGACGTCTTGAATATTTCTCAATATGTACCCTTCACTTTCACAATGCTTATGAATATTATATGTTCCCGAAAGAGTAGGAGCACTCTGTAGAAAGCATGCATCTAGCAATGCCACTCAGCCGTGACTCAGTGTAGTCGTACCAATGAATGCTGATTTTTTCATACAATACCTCAAGTATACTTTGGCTTAGAAGGTTTTCAAGTGCCAAAAACTACTATCTTACTAGCTAATTTCTCGCGAACATTAATCACTCGTATAATTAACGAAATCCTTGTTTTTACCTGTCATTCGGTGAAGAGTTTGGCGCTTGTCCTGGCGCTTCTCCTTTCCAAATGTGGTATTGCTTCCTCCAGCGAGTCCATTGATCTAGTCTGTAGTGATGGCTCCAGGGTCATCGTCATATCCCTTGAAGTGAAGTCCTCTTTCCGGACGTACGCGTCTAGAGAATCATCGATTACAACATTAAACAAGTGAAAAATGCGCCGAAGTTTCTTCGGCGCAGTGGAGTTTTCTGTACAGCGTATAATGCTGTATGAAACTCTCAGCCATGGCCCATGAAACTTTCAGCACGGTCCGGTGGTAGCCTGTGTTGTTGGTACCCATAGCGCTGCCTGACGTACGATTATTGCTAAATTTAACCTGAAATAAAATGAAAACTACTGAGGCTAGAGGGCAGCAATTTGGTATGTTTGATGATTGGAGGGTGGATGATGAACATACCAATTTCCAGCTCTCTAGTAGCTTTTAAGATCTGAGGGCGGGCAGAAAAAATACGGACAGACAGACAAAGCCGGTACAATAGTTTTCTTTTACAGAAAACTAAAAGGTGCACAATGATGAACCCGCCAATTCAGCCAGTATCCCAAAGAAACCTCAAAGACTCGTTGGAATCTGTACTAAGGGAGGCCCTGTTAAAATATTTATGGGCCATACATAAAAAAAATTTCAGAATGCTGGAAATTACTTCAGATTCGGGTGGATTCGGAAGGCTCAAGATATATCTGGTTGTGGTTATTTCACCCAAAACACTGTAAACATTTTATCTAGCTAATCTTAAGGAATGAGCCTGGAACATTCATAGATTGCAAAGTCTTATTCCTCTATTCCTGATTTTGTTTAGTTCACCATTTTTATATTTTGGTCTATCAAATCTTAATGCCTTCAGGTATATGGAAGAGAAAATTTAGTTTTTATTCTATAAATAATGGGCTGAGTAATAATGAATAAATGGCTATCCATTCCTCGGTTTTCTGGATATTCTGTATTTTATTATATCTAGCAATAGAAGAATTTTATAGCAGAATTTTATAAAATTCTTGAATTTCGTTTTCCACCAATACTCAGTTTGCAACACAATTTATAGAAGAATGGACAATAAGTTCATTGAAAGTGTGTAGGGATATTGACGTACGTTGTACTACTACTTTTTATAAAAGTCTGTA
>NC_089795.1:25687767-25695267 GCF_040412425.1 Macrobrachium rosenbergii
AGCTACAAAAATACACTCTGTGTTTTTGCACACGAACACTTCCCCAATTTTTTGCTAGAAAAGCAACTGGTCTCTCTTATTAATGATCATAGAAGATGATTTATTTTCAGATGCTTGATAATTCCTCATCATATCAAATGCATTATAGCCTCCACATGTATGATATAACAGGAGAAGACAGAGGAAAAGAAATGAGGTTATTCTCCACAAATTCTAAATTTACTTGCAATAGCATGACGAAAAATTATCTTTCTAGCTGAGGTATAAGGTTGAGGCAGAATTATATATATACAGTATATATATATATATATATATATATATATATATATATATATATATATATATATATATATATATATAAAATCTATATATATATTGTTATGTGTGGGGCTTGGCTGATGAGTTTATTAAGTAATCAATGTAATTTATGGGGCCCTGCTTTGCCAGTGGCACACATAACCTGTCGATTAGAGCTAAAGTTAACCTCAAAGACAGACAATTACCTAATTGAATAAGGTCGCCAGTCAGGGAACAATGTATGGGATAACGGATTACTCTGCAACAAATGGATTACATCAAACCCCTTTACTTCCCAATTAGTCCCAACAAAGAAAGAATGTGTGGTGATAGCGAGGAAATTACATGAACAATTGGTCAGCGTCTGACGCAGTCAATTTTCTCTGCTCCTGTAAGAAAATATAACACTCCGGATGTCTATACTGATAGATATAGCATGCAGTTTCATATTATTGAGGGCTAATTCTCTTCCGAGCAATGGGATTGAGACACAAGGCTGCCTGAAATTTACTTACTTAACTTTCCCTAATTCCTACTTACTGCACGGGAATAGCTTACAGTGTCACTAGGCAATATTAATTATTCTTACACTAGACTTCATAAAAGAAATATGGTTATACCATAAAAGAAATATGGTTATACCAGGTTCTCGTAGATGGTGGTGAAGTGGTGGAAAACAAAGGGAAATGGAAATACAGGGGAAGAGATACTAGGAAGTCAACGAAAATTTGGCAAATCTTAAACTTACCATTGACATCGGTTGCTTGCATGCAATTGTCAATCAGAAGTCTTGAAAAGACCCGTTGACGCCTCACTAGTACCAAATAAACAGTAAGAAGGCAAGCACAAAGAATTAGTTACGTACAAAGCATGTGCTCGGTTTGATAGCAAGTCTCTCTCTCAGGCATCGGCTAGGTAAGGGCAGCTGTAGCGTTGGTTGTTTGTCACATCAGTATGCCTATATGCCTCCGGCAGTCTGAAAATTTGACAAAAAATCGCCATATGCATAGGACAGAGCAAAAGGAAGCTTAAGACCACCTTCACTAGAGGTTACTTGGTAAAACCCTCCCAATGGGTTAGGCCCCTAATGCTAAACTATCCCTGTTAAAAACGTTATTTTTTTTGAAAAACACACAGCCTACCTCTGAACATTTAGCTTCCCTTAGCGCCGACAGACGCCTTCCTGTCTTTGTTAGAATAATATTCTTACTAAAAATGCAGAGAGGGCAAACAGCAGAATATTTATAAAAATATATATATCTACAAATATTAAGCCACAAATCTTTTTTGTATCAAACTCAACATATATCGGGAATAACTTAACATAAGGATTTGTAAGTGGTAGGTGACTATAACCAGTGAGCCATCATAGTGGTACAAGTTGATATCGATTATGCAGTACATATGCTTGTCGAATTCTGGTTTTAGTTTGCTGTAAAAGGAAAGTATTGTGCTGACTTTGTCTGTCTGTCCGCCCCCAGATCTTAAAAACTACTGAGGCTAGAGGGCTGCAAATTAGTATGTTGATCATCCACCTGCCAAGCACAACTTCATTTAAGGCTAAAGTTAGGCATAATCGTACTTCTGTCAGCACTATAGATACCAACAACATAGGCCACTACGGGACCGTGGCTGAGTTTCTTGGGCTGCGGCTGAGGCCACCACCAGAAAAAAAGACTCCATTGCACCGAAGAAACTTCGGCTCATTTTTTACTTGTTTGTACTTAAAATCAATATCAACTCACTTCCACAATGTTAGCTGATGGATAAGTTTGTAACACGTGGCTAATTTAGAATTTTTGTCATATACACCGGGACGTTTCTTTTATATTCACAAATATTAAACCACAAATTCTCTTTAACACGAAGTTCACCATACCTCGGGGATAACTTTCATTCAAGGGGAATTATAAGTATATGGCCTTTCACTGATATAAGTAATGAATATTGCACTTACACATTAATCTTTTGAAAATATATCTTTTGTATATGATGTATGTCATTGATATGAGTAATGATTATTGATTGTGTGACTGAATATAATGCATTACGTCTTGATGCAAGGTCACTTGAGCAGTAAATATATCTTAAACGTCATAAAGGTGTTCCAGTATTAAAAATCGTCTTTCTTATGCAATTTTATTACTAAAATGAAAGGGCAACACAAAAGAAAACTTCTTAATATTATTTCTTCTTCAACCAATTCACTTGCTAAAAACTAATGATATGATAGTCCAAAAACAATACAAATCTTTATTGTCATTGCTCCTACAACCAGTTCGGTTGTTAACATCAAAGAAACAGCGGGCAAAGTCAGAAGTTTGCCCTCTGCTGACGTCACACCGGACAAAGTTCGTCGAACAAAGCTGGATCTTGTCGACGCTGCCAAAGAATAAATCTCAAAAATGTAAAACATATGACTTTGAACTACACTGAGTAACCCGGCTAGATGATTCCTTTTGATAATGAGAAATATAAGAGGAGAGTTTTTTCACTCTGATTGCCGGGACCAACGTGCACTCACAAAGAATGTATCGCTTTAGGGGGACCCAGACATTCAACCGGATTCATTCCCCACGATGAACCTTAAAGCAAACCCGCGATGAGAAACCCGGAACTGGTGTAGTTCCCCTTTTTATCCCGTTGATAGAACGCGAGGTCGAACTTTTTATTTTAATATCTTTTTTTTATTGTAACTACGGCAAAACCTCATAGCGGAGCAGATAGTTTGGCTTTTATTACCCGGATTTAATTGGGGATTAGCCGGAGAAATCGACCGTGCCGGAGTGCTGCAGTTCAGAAAAGTTTTATTGGATAAACAGATTTAGCGGAAAATGCAACGCTGTTGAATAATGATTGGCTTTCCGTTGCTTTTATTAGATTTATGGCGATGGGCAAGTGATTTTACTGGATTAATTCATCCGAGAAAATGTTTTTATCGGATAGCTTATTATTGAAAACATGACTAGGGTGGCATTCAGTATTCTGTATATATACAATATATATATATATATATATATATATATATATATATATATATATGTGTGTGTGTGTGTGTGTGTGTGTGTGTGTGTGTGTGTGTGTACACATAAGGGCCGGGCTGAGGCTCGAAGTATCATCATCAGAAGGAAGCAGTAGGAAAGGCATCTAATCATCTACAGTTTATTTCCAATGCCGACGTTTCATGACGAATTCCAAGTCGCATTTTCAAGGCTACAAAATATAATATAACTTGCGAACATGAGTACCAAATTAATGCAATGGCAACAGCTCTTTATGTAGTAAAATATTTAAAACAAAACACCTCATTCTAAGACAAGTCAATAATAAGTAAAGGAGTTCACTAAAATCTTAAAACAACCTACCTATATGAAAGAAAGAGCAAGACTAACATAAATAAATAAAAACAGAGTGAGGAAAACCAGTTGCCCCAAACTAGGCTATAAACAATTTCACTGAGGACGATTGAGTATTTAACGACGGTACAGTCTTCTTGATAATTATGGATTCTAGGATGGTTAAGTCGTTGTTGTTCTGCACTTGGCCTAAGATGGAAAAATCCCTGCTGTCAATATAAGTTTTACATAATTTTGAATGATTTCGTATATTTGATTCCTTAGGATTAGATAACCTGCTACCAGTTCTGTGACTTATGTCCCTGTGGGAATCTATGCGGACCTTCAACAGCCTCCTCGTGCATCCCCGTATATCCGTGATCACATCCCAGGCAAGTATACTTATAAACAACGCTGGACGAAGCAGAGGACTGAGCCGGTCTTTGACTCTGAACAGAGACCTATTGTTAAGGTATTTTTTCAGGATGATTTTCAGATTTAAAGCTGGAAAACTCTTTTGAATAATAGCTGTGCATTTTCTCCTAAAAGTATCATCATGCACGAAATGAAACTTGCATACATCTTCATTTTCGGCACAGTCGATTCAAGTGTTGCCTGAGTCATTTTCTGCAGTAGCAGTTTATCGTGACTGAAAGGGATCTGAAAAAAAGTCAGCTTTGATCTGGAAAACAATTATTATTGAAATATTTCACTAAAAAGGATATCTCATCGTGAAACTCACCCAGTTTGACGAGTGGGTATAAAGCCCTATGGAGGAGGTTAAAATAGGAGTTTAGTTTCCTAAAAAATTAAAAAACACCGAACTATAAAAATGCCCACTCGTCAAATATACGAAATCATTCAAAATTATGTAAAACTTATATTGACAGCAGGGATTTTTTCCATCTTAGGCCAAGTGCAGAACAACAACGACTTAACCATCCTAGAATCCATAATTATCAAGAAGACTGTACCGTCGTTAAATACTCAATCGTCCTCTGTTTGGGCAACTGGTTTCCTCACTCTGTTTTTATTTATTGTGTTAGTCTTGCTCTTTCTTTCATATAGGTTGTTTAAGTTTTAGTGAACTCCTTTTGTATTATTGACTTGTCTTAGAATGAGGTGTTTTGTTTTAAATATTTACCTGCATAAGCTGTTGCCATTGCATTAATTGGTACTCATGTTCATAGAATATATTATATTTTATAGCCTTGAAAATGCGACTTTGAATTCAGTATGAAACGTCGGCATTGGAAATAAACTGTAGATGATTAAGGATACCTTTCCTACTTCCTTCATTGATATGTATAATATGTATATATATGTATAAATATACATATATGTATACATACATATATATATATATATATATGTATATATATATATATATATATATATATATATGCAACCACATGTATATATATATATATATATATATATATATATATATATATATTATAACAGATTTACACCGCCGTCGCCTCGGTGCTTACTTGAATCAAGAGCCAAGTTCATATACACTTAGCCAGGGGTGACCAGACAGGATAGGGATCAGAGCGAAAGGGAATTTTTAAGGTGTGGAAGCTAGCAGAGGTCACTCAGAAAAAGAGATTGGAGTTATCAATAGGGAATTCGCAGGTCAGTGGTAGCTATGTCCCCTTTCCATAAAAACTACTTTTAATAAACCTCCTGCTGTGCCCACTTTCTGCTGGTTTTCGATGTTTTCCAGAAGTCGTTGGTGTCACCCCCTTCAAACAAAGAGTATGGCCACAGAAAAACACCCTCCAAAGAGACGGGTCATCAAGTCAGTCTCAGCTCAGCCCTTGTCCTAGACGGACGTCTTACAATCCTACACCCCACCTGGCCATCTTTGTCCTTGGCATGCTTGCCCAGGAACTGGAAACTTACATCCTCCAAAGAGCCGGGTCATCAAGTCAGCCTCAGCTCAGCTCTCGTCCTAGACGGACGTCTTACTATCCTACGCCCCAGCGGGACATCTTTGTCCCTGGCACACTTCCCCAAGAACTGGAAACTTAGAACCTAAGAGGTCTGGGCTTCAAGTCCCCCCTAAAGTCTTGAATGGAGACAAGTCCACTCATCCTCCCACTGTTGCAACATGCACTTGCAAGGGATCCACGGTACTTCTGAAATTAACATTTGAGTTATCAGTTCTCTATTCCTCTTACTGAAACTTCTCA
The DNA here is from genome assembly GCF_040412425.1 of Macrobrachium rosenbergii. Lineage (NCBI taxonomy): Eukaryota > Metazoa > Arthropoda > Malacostraca > Decapoda > Palaemonidae > Macrobrachium > Macrobrachium rosenbergii. Next base: position 25,693,598 of record NC_089795.1, read on the forward strand.
CTTCATTTCGCGAATTTCTCTCCCCTAGTAAATGCTCCTTGAAATCTCATTACCAGTGTATTGTGTGTTCTCTGTGTGATATAATTTTAGTGTCTTAATTGTCCCTTGCTCTTAGTGAATTAATTTATTCATTCCTCCCATGTGCCATTAATGCTAGGGAAAGAACCTATTATCCACGAAGCTTTGCCTGGAATTATTCTATTTCCAGATACGTGTTATCTCGTTAACCTCGCCTCCTTCACCAACATCTTGCCTGGTGAAAATCTGCCCAAGGAAGGCGACAGATTCAACATTGCAACATTGCAAGCTATAATTTCCTATAGCTGATTTCCAGTTGAATCTCATTGTGTAATTCCCGAGACAGTGGCTCTCCGATTGCGCTTCAATATTATATAATTAATTTTTTATTCTGGAAACCGAGTGGAGTTATATTTGCCATTAAATCTTATCACAGTTTTGCTTTAATAAGAATCGTATGAGTGCTTTATCCTCATTTGCCATGCTATAACTCTGTGCAGTAAAGTATAATCCGGTAATTAATCAGAGAAATTAAGTGTAAATATGAGTAGGAATAACGTTATGAAAGCATATAGGCACCAGGTAGATAGAACAATGAATGTTATTGTGGACAGGTAGAAATGGAAGATGTGTATTCTTATACATAAGTGGGAGTTAATGTTTTAGTATGATTAAATAAGACGTTAGTCACAGAGTATGTGAAACAAGAATGGCAACAGTATGTGTCTATATGTTTGGGAAAATCTTTGAAGTATCAATTGAAGCTAGAGCGAGAAGTATGACGGGATTATTGGCCAAACTCTTCTACATAAGTGAAGAGTGGGTGTTGAATGTAAATGAAAGAACGACCACAGAAGCCATGAAATTTAATTTCTTTTGCAGTATCAGTGGTTCAAAAATAACTGAAGCTGAGAAATGTTCAATATACGTAAGAGTGGCAACAGGTTGAGCGAAATTGAAAAGATGGACGGTTGTTTTAGATGGTTTGGACATGTGAAAGAAAGGAGGATGATAAGTTGCTGGAAAAAGTATGGACTTCGGAAATGTGGAACGAAAAAAAGGAAGACCTACAAAGCGATGGACAGATGGAGTGAAGAATGCACTGGAAAAGGACAGTTACAGGCTGCCCAAAACAAGAGCCAATGCGGGCATAAAATGCCAAATAAATCTACAATACCGAGACGGATGTGGCTCAACAAGAAACAGCTATCCAGTATCACTGACGACGCTTACCAAATAAGATTTTTTTTTAACTGCTGACGTTAACTGCATCTAAATTAATTGAAGGAGTGAAAAAATGTGTTAAACATACAGGCCACTCTTTTCTCCAACGTTAACTGGAGCACGGAAGTTATGTCAGGTATGCCTAAGAAACCTCTGCAATTTTCCACCGTTAATGAAATCTGGACGTTGCATCGGCTGGGACGAAACTTGGGTGTTTAGAAGTTCTTTCACGTAGAAAAACATAATCATAGAAGTAAAATAAAGAATGTGAATTTATCCGGTTGCCAGTGGAAAGGAGAATTAGCAGATGTGACCCTTCTGCGGTTGAACCTTTTAGAATAATACTCGAATCGGCCACATGATAAATAGTATTGTGAAACAATTAACCTTTCCTGGAAGAAAAAAAACATGTCTTGTATTGATTAAGG
>NC_089795.1:25700267-25702767 GCF_040412425.1 Macrobrachium rosenbergii
GTTGCGGCCGATTCTGTATACCTTTACACCGGAGAGGTTCACATCGAAAAGAGATATGTGAATGCACATACTTTCATCGCTGCGTGCTGTTCAACTGCCAGTGGACCTCGTTTTGATATGGGATGTTAGTCTCTGAATAGGTTGTGGAACACGTTATTTGGACAAAGGCTACGCTCATAAAGGCTGACAGAAATACAATACCGGTGAGCGAGTAGGCGCGTTTTAAGAGTCCCACACGAACCTGCACGCTCATGGGAGTTAGGGGCACTCTTGCATACGTCCTCAAAACATACCGCTTGCGATAGACATTTCCTTTGAAATTATTACAACTAATGTACCGGAAGCTTTTTTTTTTTATTTCACTCGTGTAAGAATTAAATGTTTTTATCTTTATTTCTCTTTTTTTTTCAGTACCCGTATTTCTAAGTCTGGTCTAAGCCTTCCTTAAAAGTCCTATTTTTATTGCTTTGTTTTCATTCATGTGTGTGTCTTTCGTTTGTTGTGTAATTCTAACGACACTGGGAATTGAGTTCCCGCAGTCTTAGGTTTGAAAAAGCTTTATAGTTTCAAGAAACTCCATCCTTAATGTTACCTCTTTGCTATAAACATAATTACGTCATAATTATGGCACCATGCATCTCACATAACTGAGCGCTTGGCATCAGATTGTGTCTGCTAATGGCAAACGTTTTGAATTATACGCAGTTGAAAGAAACATATTTGCTTTTAGCAAGAACATTGAAATTATTATTGATACAATATGAGGAAAAAAAAAAAGAATAAATTGCATTCACAGCAAAAATAGCTCATATCAGAAAAAAAAAGATCAAAGGGCCAAAAATATCTGGAGCGCTGGTGTGGTAAACTTATAAGATAAAATTTACACCCAAAGTAATTTTATTGGAATTCTTCCTAGCTTTGACTTCTCTGTGCTGAAAAACATGCTTCCAGGAATGCCATTCTCTGTCTCTTGACGCATCTGTGATTCTTCCTGGCCACCGAGTGTTGCTCGGTTTTGGAGTGAACCCTGACGACTGCAGAAATGAATGATATTGATGTTCAATCTTTTTTTCGTAATGCCTTTACTTTTTACGAAATAAATGCAATAAACAGGTTGCACCAATATTTGTTGATAATACTTGAAAAGATCGACTGCAACCTTTTCTTAATTGTGAAAAATCTATTTACAAATGCAAAGGGAGCAAAAAACCAACTGAGGATAAAATTCCCGAACCATTTTAACGAAGTGATTTCGTTTTTGTCCAGAACTGCGGCCCAAATTCAAAAAGACATTTCTGAACTTAACTGTTTGGTTTTCTTATGAAAGCAGCACAATTTTGGTAGTCATTTTTTTTTTCGTTTATAGTCTCAAGGAATGGAAGAAGTTAATTAAGTGTAAAATCCAGTTAATACTGTTTTTCTGTGTAAGTGTTTGTAGACAGATGTTCTGATTTCTGTCTCGATCGACTGAATGTTTATGAGAAAAATAGAGTAGTTTATTCCTAATTCATTAGTAACATTTATATTCCGAGATGCAGCCATAAAACAAACCTAAAAAAACTGAACATGATTTGGGCTTCGGAGTACAATGAGATTGCACAGATAAAGTAAATATATTTTTTAAAGGTAAAAGAATCTATGATTTTGTCTTATTCATTTATAGTAATGGAAATACAAAATGTAAACAAGTTCCAAAGACAAATTTGGAAATATTCATATATTTCTAAAGATATGCCAGTGGACTGAACATCTTGGACAAAATGATAATAAAAGCTTAACAGGAAATCCTCCACAATATCCAATATTTAATTTTGTGATTACAATCTGCATAATTTATGGTTGATTGCTAAAACAAAAACATAACATTTATATTTCCTAAATCATAATTCAACCAATTCACTTATAGATAAAGTTTCCTATGCTGCAAAACAACAACCGGAGCAGAGGCCTTAAAGGAAGTAATCGCAGATGAAAGGGAATCCGGAAAACAATGTAAACAAACAATTGTTGACGCTGCACTGACCCCCATGGGTAAAAATAGAAGGGTTACCAAAACAGTTGGTTTCCAGTTTCCCCCCGAAAGAGTTCGTATCGGCAAGAGATATACGGCCTTATTTTTTTCCCAGGGGGGGGAGTCATCGAGCATGGGAATCACTTTGGGAATGGCAGCATGTACAGGGCTGATAAGCGAAACATTCTGTGAACAGAATACGGAAAACGATGTTTTGCCACTGACCGCTCATAAATAGAGTTTTATGTTACATCGGTACCCGCGTTAGTTGAAAACAAAAAATTTGCAAATTCATTTAAGCAAATAGGCACTTTGCTGATGTCAATTTCTGCTGGCGTTGTTTTCTCTTTATCTTTATTCGACAACGCTCGAGACAGCATTAATAACCGTTTTAACTCATGTGGAACTGTGAAGGAAAAACGTTTCTGTTTTTTTTTTTTATCTTTAATGTGTTACACCAGCTTTAAATCATAGGCAAACTAAATATTC
>NC_089795.1:25712767-25815267 GCF_040412425.1 Macrobrachium rosenbergii
TATATATATATATATATATATATATATGTATGTATATATTATATATATATATATATATATATATATATATATATATATATATATACATACATATATATATGTGTGTATATATATATGTATATATATATATATGTATGTATATATATATATATATATATATATATATATATATATATATATATATATATATATATATTCAATCCCATCGCACTTTAATAGGCAAGTGAGCTCATTTTTTCGTCAAATACTGAATTTGTGAATGTGAAATATTTGCTAACTTAAACAAGAATTTCAAATTTGCCTATTAATATTTTCCTTTGATTTCGCTTGAAAGCGATGCGTTAAGGATAACGCTGTTTCATACCAAATTTAAGTAGGGGGACTAAAAAAAATATACATTAAAAGTAGCTTTCAATTCCAAACTGTCAGTCAGTGCTGATAGATGAAAATAACTAGGTTACTACGTATAACATATGAAAATAATTTAAAAAATAAGCATAAATCTATCTGTGCGAAAACATTAGGAATGTAAAATATGATTTGGGGTGACATGAATATTTCGAACGGTAATTAACATCGTAATCGGAAAATTAGCGAGAAAAATGAAGGAAAACACCAAGGGATTTCTCCCACAGGTATTTCTCAAGTCAGAAATGGAATAAAGAAAATATGTTGGGAAAATTTATTAAAGAAATGGAAATTCGAGATTTAAATATCAGCTGACAGGGAAATGCGACCACAGAAATACATAAATAATAATCATAAAGGGATCCTTAAAAAAAAATCTTGTGAGACAAATATAGAATAAGTAAAATGGGTCTTCGTTGACGGGAGGGGAGAAGTTATTGGACGAAGACTGAAGAAGATATTGGCTGAAGCCTGGAATTGAATTTCGTGAAAGCGAACTTTGGAGACTTCAGGGAAGGGAGAGGGTGAGTCAGTACAGTCAAAATAAAATTGTGCCGAAATAAAACTAATGAATAGCAGGTACAGTCAGGAACAAAGAAGGAACATCAAAAGTGTCTTGAAAAGAACTGTAAAAATGATCATGTACTGAAAATTTCAGAAGAACGTTGAAAAGGCTACTTATACGTGAGTTCATAGGCCACTTCAAGGACTTGGACTTCAATGAAAGCATCAGCACTTGGCAGCAAAATTGTTTGAACATTTCACTTATAACTGGAAAATAAAAGCAACTTTGCCATTTTCTGCAATTACCACTACTGGAATAAAACTCGTTCAAATATCCTTTTAATTGGCCTAAAATAGTAAAACTACTAATGAAGGAAGATGAGAACTCTTGTATGGATCAATAGCAAGTGTTCATATCTTGAGCTGTTTTGCATTGGTCAGTCACTTTAGTTTGTTATCAAATCCTCGTTTCTCCATTCAAAACAGGAATCTTTAATTAGCCAATATCATTTCATTCTTATCCGAAAAATTTATAAAATTCCATATCTATAATATTAAAAAATATGGAAGCCAAACTGTATCTCTTAAACTGAACAGTTATTAGGAGGATAAAATCTCCTAACCAATGATGAACCTCCTACGAATCTCGTACGAAGATAAGATTCAGAAATTAAAAAATATGCAAATCCGTCTTTTTTCATTATATCCTTAAGGATGCTTCTAGACCTGGAAGCCTGGAAAACATGCAGAAAACCTGAGGAAAGTGCTATATATCCTAAAAATAGACCAATCGAAATCTAGAAAGAGAAAGAATGAGTTAAGTCACATTCAGATAACGGTTTTACTAGAGAAACCACGTACAGGAAGAGTGTATGATATCCTTCCTATCTATTAATTTCAGATTTTACATGACTGATAGATAGATCGATAATGAATGTGTATTTGAGCTCAACTTGCACCCTATGTGCGAGGGCATCCTGGCTGAACAAGTAAGACAAATGACAGAAGGACTGATAGGGAGATCAGGTTTTCTTTAGAAAAGGAAATGGTATGTAAATTCAGTGGTTGTTATAAAACAGTTATTTACAAAGTTTGAAATTAAAGGTGAAATGCCGTGAGTGACATGCAAGTTCTCACAAAAATCTTACGAAGGTATCATATGGTCAAAGTGGAAGAGACGTTGAGGATGTATGACTGAGAGAGAAATCGTTGCAAGAAAAACCTGAAAGCTTTTATGATGGAATCTTAATGTGGGTAAGAGAATGTGAGTAAGAAAGTGTAGGTGGGAGAGTGGCTGGTTTGGTGTAAATGAGAGTATAAGACCTCGGTATGTAAGGTTTCCAGTGATGTTTACAGATAATTTAGTACTGTTTGGGGACAGTTAACTGTAACTGGATAGAATAGAGAGAGCTTGAAAAAGTTTGGAAGATGAGAAAGCTTAGGGTAAATGTATGCAAGAGTGAGGTTATGAAGAGTAAATGGAAACTAGAGATATTGACATTTGAATAGTTATTGATGATGTAAGGCAGAAGCAGTTGACTCATGTAGGTATTTAAAAGTAAATATAACTGATGGTGGTAGGATGAGAGAAAAGGTGAGTCAGTAAAGAGATGAAGTGAAACAGGTATGTGCAGAAGGTTGGGAAGAGATCTGCAGTGCCTATGGAAGTCAAGGTGGTAATGAGCCAATTCTTTCCTACCAATGTGAAGTGTGGATATTGAATGTGAATGAAATAAAAAAAAAGTCTAAAGTTGCTGGAATGAAATGTCTGCATAATATATGTGATGTAAAAAGAACTGAAAGTGTTTTGTGATGGCTGGATCATGTGGCAAGAATTATTGAGTATAGGTTAGTGAAAACTGTACAATTTCGGAAGCGTGTTGAGGGAGGAGAAAGGGAGGCCTTGGAAGCGATGGACAGATGGTGAGAAAGAGGTTTAAGAAAGGAAAGACCATAGCGTCCAGCGAGACCAAAACTGTGTGCAAGATGGAGGTGAATATCATGATGAACCTTCTATATAGGCGCATGAAACGCCTAATTTGGTAAATGATACCTTCACTGTGCTTCATCAAGGATTAAGAAGTTAAAATATAAATATGATGATAACTGTTGTGGTGCTTAGTGTGTGTGTGTGTGCGAGTTTGCACATGTGTGCACAAATGCGTTAAAGTGAAGTAAAAATCACTCTTCAAAACGTTTGAATATATATGCGGGATTCCATGTCAGCTTTAACTTTTCGTAAGCACCAAAAAAAAGTCCATCCCACACGAGCACCGATGAAGAATAGATGTGAAGAATTGTGGACAAGGTTGAACATTTTCGCTTACATTTGTTCGTGACAATTTACAGACTGAAACTGACAACGTAAGAAACTGGAAACAAAAATCTATGAATACATTTGCCAAGAAGATAAGAGATTATTTTATCCAACGAATGTAAAATAATCCCAGTTTTATCCCATAACAAAATGTTTATGTAAAATTAGCTCTTATAACTAACTTGTTGATCCTGGTTCATTACACAAATGCTAGTAAATATATCACAACATTCATATATACTGTATATATATTACATATATATATATATATATATATATATATATATATATATATATATATATATATATATATATATATATATATATTATATATATATATATACACATGACTTTCAATGGTTTTGATATTTTACGCCGGCCTGTTAAAACTGGACTCTTGCTTTGATGTGGCTTTTGTGTTCTAGTTTGTTTTAGTAAAAACAAAAATTTTGGGAACTAGGTTCCAGATACAAAATTCAGAGCATCGCATTTTATATATTTCATGCTTTTCTGATATTTCTGAAAATATTTATATATTTTTTGTTTATCTGAGTTCTGCTTGCATGGATTATGTTTCTTATACCTTTTCCAAGAAACTTGGAATCATTTGGAGTAATAATTGAATTTCTACCGACTCATTTTTACTCAAAATGAGGATCAATTTATATATATCTTTTTTCGTTCTTTTCTTCCTCTATTTTTATTTAGGTTTATTACTGGAGTTGTAATTTAGATTTGCTGTCGGTAGTTCATGTCCTAATTTTTCCATAAGAATGTATAGTTTATCAACATTATTATATTAATTATTAATAATAATAATAATTATTATTATTATTATTATTATTATTATTATTATTATTATTATTATTATTATTATTATTATTATTATTATTATTATTATTATTATCTTAGATCGTTTTGTTAGATTTCATGGCAAGTGACTTGAAAAACGATACCTACCATACATTTGTTCTACAATGTAGTCAGTTTAATTCAAAGTATAAAAAAATCATCAGTATACTGACAAACCACAAAGCAAGGCTATATTCAGCCCGAGTAAAAAAATCTGCTAGTGATCAGTGCTATCTGCATGATTCAAGTGATGCCAAGAACAAATAATTCAATGGATTTACTTATTCATTTGTATATTTGATAATACTGATAAAGGTAATATTGGAAATGAATGTCATTGCAAGTAAAAAAACTAAGACAAAACCTAGAGGACACGAGAAAGAACGCTGCAATTAGGGGATTAAGATTTTAAAGAATTTTTGCACGAAAATTGAGAGGGTCTGAAATGGAATACTGGAAATGGGCATTTTATCGACGAAGGGGAGAAGAGAAGGGGTACCTGGAAAAAAAAGACTGAAAGCAAACTCAAATAAAAATCTTAAAAGAGTGAATGCCCTTTTTTAGTTTTCTAAAAATGCTGAGATGGCTTTGTCTGTCCGTCCGCACTTTTTTCTGTCCGTTCAGATCTTAAATTGCTGATACACAGGGTTCAAATTGGTATGTTGATCACCCACCCTCCACCATCAAATATCCCAAATTGCAAGCCCTCCAGCCTTCAGTAGTTTTTATTTTATTTAAGGTTAAAGTTATCCATAATCGTACGTCTGTCACCGCTATAGGTACCAACAACACAGTCCACCACCGGGCTGTGGCTGAAAGTTTCATTGGCCGCGGTTAAGAGTTTCATGGGCCGTGGCTGAAAGTTTCATACAGCTATGCAGAAAACTCGATGGCCCCGAAGAAACTTCGGCTCATTTTTTACTTGTCTCTGAATGTCATCAGAGGAATATATTTGGAATATTTTAGTTCAGAAAATCAGTGAAAAATAAGCAAGATGTTAAACAGATCTCAAGGATCAGTGTCAGGAGCTGAACATGCATAAATCAAAATATCGTTAGGGACCACATACAAACGTCAGAAACATAGCCATGCAAATATAGAACAGAAAGTAGAGAGTTGGTTGACTGAAAATTTACAGATGAATTTCATCTCATTCTTCATTGTTTGACCTCAAAACTAATTCAAATAATAAAGAAATTATAACCATGGCACAGTTCAGTGCAGCTTCCAAAACCACACTAAAGATATCAGTGTAAGTAAATAAGAGAACAGAAAACGATAACAACCTATAGCAGAAATTATAATAACATTGATGTTATTTATTATTATTATTATTGAGTATTAAAATCCATTAATTATAGTAAAATTATTATAAATGAACCAAAGACTCTCGAACTCTGAACGCAACACCGTTCAGGTGTTCGAAAGTCTTTGGTTCATTTTACATGGTAATGTATTTACTATATAATTGTGGATTTTTATTACTCAGATTGTTTTTCACGAAATTGTGAATTTATTATTATTATTATTATTATTATTATTATTATTATTATTATTATTATTATTATTATTATTATTATATCCTAGATCGTTTTATTAGATTTCATAAGTGACCTGAGGTATATACTTTTTTCTACATTTTTACTACAAACATTCAGTTTAATTCAATGTGTTATCCAGTCATCAGTATACTGGCAAACCACAAAATGAAGCTATTTGTAACCCTTGTAAAAAAAATGTGTAAGTAATCAGTGTTATCTGCACGATACAAGAGATACAAAGATTGAATAATTCAGGAAATTGACTTATTTATTTGTAAATTTATTAAAACTGATAACAAGTCCAAATTAGAAAGGAACTCCATTATAAGTATAAAGAAGCGAAGACAATAATCTAAAGCACACGAGAAAGAAAACTGCAAGAAATGGGATGAAGATTTTAAAGAATTTATTCACGAAAATTGAGGGTCTGAAATGGAATACTGGAAATGGGCATTTTGTCGACGGAGGGGGAGAAGATAAGGGCTTCCTAGTAAAGTAAAAAAGAAAAAAAGAGCAGACTTAACGAAGAAAAAATTCTCTTTCTTCAAAAAACAGAATACCCTTTTTTCAGAAAATCCTCGGAGGAGTAAACATGGAATTTTTCGCTTCAGAAAATCAGTGAAAAATATGTAGGTCGTTAAACCACTCTCAAAGATCAGCGTCAGAAACTGATCATTCCTAATTCCAACTGTTGTTTGGAATCCCACATAAACGTCAGAAACAAAGCCACGCAAATAAAGTAGAGAAAGAAGTGAACTGAATGACCAAGAAAAAAAAAAAAGAGGATGTTCCTCTTATTTGAACCATTTGACCTCAAAAATAATTCCAATACTAATGAAATTTTAAACATGGGACAGTTCAGTGCGGCCTGAAAAAAAAACACTATGAATATCAATGCAAATGAATAAGAGAACAGAAAACGTTACCAACCTTTGGAGCAAGAAATATGCTGGCTTGTTGAAAGATGAAACCTTATAGGAAACACGGTAAAAAGGGAAATTCCAACCTAGAAATCGAAGGATTTCCGACCTATGAGGAGTAGATGTGGAAAGTGTTGGCGTGAAGGTTCTTAGGAGATCGCCTTATGGTGGGAACGACATCTCTTTTAGCTCTCCAGGACAATGGGTAGGATGGAATGATTCTCTTTTAGCTCTACAGGACAATGGATAGGATGGAATGATTCTCTTTTAGCTCTACAGGACAATGGATAGGATGGAATGATTTTCTTTTAGCTCTACAGGGCAATGGATAGGATGGAATGATTCTCTTTTAGCTCTACAGGACAACGGATAGGATGGAATGATTCTCTTTTAGCTCTAGAGGACAATGGATAGGATGGAATGATTTTTAGCACTACAGGACAAATGGATAGATGGAACGATTCTTCTTTAGCACTGGCAGACAAATGGATAAGATGGAATGATTCTCTTTTAGCTCTACAGGACAATGGATAGGATGGAATGATTCTCTTTTAGCTCTACAGGACAACAGATAGGATGGAATGATTCTCTTTTAGCTCTACAGGACAATGGATAGGATGGAATGATTCTCTTTAGCCTCTGTTAGGACAATGGATAGATGGAATGATTCTTTAGCTCTACACAGGACAAATGGATAGGAGGAATGATTTTCTTTTAGCCTTACAGGGCAATGGATAGATGGAATGATTTCTTTAGCTCTTACAGGACAACGGATAGGATGGAACATCTCTTGTAGCTCTGGTTATGACAACGGGGTAGGATGGAATGATTCTTTAGCTTCCCAGACAATGGATAGGATGGAATGATCCTCTTTTAGCTCTACGGGACAATGGACGATAGGATGGAATGATCTCTTTTAGCTCTGCAGAACAATGGACAATAGGATGGAATGATCCTCTTTTAGCTCTACAGGACAATGGACGATAGGATGGAATGATCCTCTTTTAGCTCTACAGGGCAATGGGCTGTAGGATGGAATGATCCTCTTTTAGCCCTACAGGACAATGGATGATAGGATGGAATGATTCTCTTTTAGCTCTACAGGATTATGGACAATAGGATGGAATGATCCTCTTTTAGCTCTACAGGACAATGGACGATAGGATGGAATGATTCTCTTTACAGGACAATGGACAATAGGATTGAATGATCCTTTTTTAACGCTTCAGGACAGTGGACGATAGGATGGAGTGACCCTCTTTTAGCTCTACAGGACAATGGACGATAGGAGTGAATGATTCTCTTTTAGCTCTACAATACAATGGACGATAGGATGGAATGATCCTCTTTTAGCTCTAGAGTACAATGGCCGGTAGGATGGAAAGATCGTCTTTTAGCTCTACCAGACAATGGACTATAGGATGAAATTATCATATTTTAGCTCTACAGGACAATGGGCGATAGGATGGAATGATCCTGTTTTAGCTTTACAGGAAAATGGGTGAGGAGGCTAAAATGATCCACTCTTGTAGCTCTAGGACGATATATGATAGAATGGAACGACTCATCTTTCGGCATTACAGGCTGATGGATGATGGGATGGAATGAGGCATCTTGAAGCTATAAAGGACAATGGATGATAAAATGAATTAACCTCTCTCTTAGCTCCACAGGGCAATGGATAATAAGGTTAGAATGACTCGCTCTTTTAGCTCTAGGACAATGTAGGATAGGATAAAATGACCCACCTTTTAGCTCTACAGGATAGTGGACGATATGATGGAATGACCCCTCTTTTAGCTCTACAGAACAATAGATAGATGATAGAATGGAATGACCCTGCTTTTAGCTTTACAGGACAATAAATAATAGGATAGAATGACTCTTGTTATGGCTCTTCAGGGCGATGGATGACAGAATGGAGTGACCCTACATTTAATCTCTACAGGACAGTGGATGATAGAATGGAATGACCCCTCTTTTAGCGCTACTGAACAGTGGATCACAGGATGGAATGACCCATCTTTTAGCTTTATGGGACAGTGGATGACAAGATGGAACGACCCCTATTTTAGCTTTACATGACAATGAATGATAACATAGAATGACCACTCTTATGGCTCTTCAGGGATTTGGAAGACAGGAAGGAATGACCCCTCTTTTAGCTCTACATGATAGTAGGTGATAGGATGGAATGACCCTTCTTTTAGCTCTACAGGACAGTGGATAGTAAGATAAAATGACCTCTCTTTTAGCTTTACAAGACAATGGATTATAGAATGGAATGACCTCTCATTTAATTCTATAAGACAGTGTATGATAGGTATAAAAGAGAGAGAGAGAGAGAGAGAGAGAGAGAGAGAGAGAGAGAGAGAGAGAGAGAGAGAGAGAGAGAGAGAGGCTCTTAAGATAGTGATGATCTACAGGCATAACTAATCAGACGAATTATGCTGATTGGATCTCCAGGAAGGGACAATATAATATTATTCACTGAATTAAAATGTTGATCTTAAAACTCTGTTAAAATGAAGTTACCCCTGGGTATGATTAAATGAGGTTATAATTATGAATATGAACTGTCTAAAGTGAATTATGAATATCATAGATGTAGAAAGCCAGTCAGTTTGGAAGACGTGTACAGTATAATAAAAATAAAAGAGCTAGGACCTGAACTAAATCGAGAACTAATATAACATTTTTTTCGAAAGCTTGAACAACTTTAAACATCTTTGCAAGAGGCTTTAATAACTACGAATTCATATGACAGAAATCAGAGTTTAGAGGAAGCCTTAACCGGAAGCCATGCAGAGCAGAGGTGACGGATAATCATTCCCTCAAATGGAGAAAATCAGAGAAATATTTTTCTCTGCCAAAGAAAAAACCGGAGTATTGAAACAAAGTAATCAGAAGAATAGATACTAAACCTTTTCCATTTATATACATCAATCTTTATAGTATAAAGAACATGGAAAAGCTACATTTCTACTCTGAAACTAAACGAATGGAAAACAAGACGCAGATAGACCAGCAGTTTGATAAGCATAAAGGTAAAGTGATTGTGATTAAGTCAGATTAATTTTTTCCACGTCACCACTTCAAAATAACTAACTTATCACAATATTTATGATCTATACAGAATAAAATAGAATTAATCGAAAAATTAAAACACGTTTTTCTGGGTTCCTTGACACTGAACCAAGAACATTTTCATAAATTGTGGTTAAAGTGGTTGAAAATAGCGTATTCACAAAACAAATATTGATTAAATCATGGGAAAACTACGTTCACATAATCCACATATGCATATAGATATTCCAACTCCAAAATATAAAATAGTCTAATAGATTCTGGAAAGAAAGGAATGTTCAACTAACGGCTACATCTCAAAGAAAAGACAAGTGAAGAAAGTGGCAAGAACAAAACAACTTTTGTCTTTTATATAATTATTAATCAAAGCACATTTCCCTTAAGTAAAGTCAAAATGCGAAGTTCCATTCGCCAAGTAACCTCAAGACTTAAACTCTAATGCCCACCAAAGTTTGCAATGCATCGAGTTTCCTGCACCGGAAGTAAACAAAAGCACTGTCGGGTCGACTTAACTTTCTCCAAAATTACTAGGCCTGGCGAACTAACGGATACTCTCTGCAAGTAACTCCTCAGGGGATTTGTGGGGAAGTTTTGCCGGATGAGGAAATGTGCAAATGTCATAGATTGTTAGGAAGTTATTTGTTGTTTACAAAACAGCCACACATACAGACAGAGAAGCTACCACACACACACACACACATATATATATTATATATATTATATATATATATATATATATATATATATATATATATATATATATATATATGTATATATATAGATTATCAGCCTTCTGTTCTGTATGGAAATGGAAACCCATGTACCAATGGATATTGAATATGAACTATCCTCCATTTTTTAATCATCTTTAGAGCTTTTACTTGCTCTGACATACTTTTAATTCTGAGTGCAAATAGAGTCGTTTTTACATTTGCTTTTAATAGATATTCTTCTCTGTCCCACAACATACACGTACACAAATTATATATATATATATATATATATATATATATATAAATATATATATATATATATATATATATATATATATGTGTGTGTGTGTGTGTATGCATGTATGTATGTATTCTATATATATATATATATATATATATATATATATATATATATATATATATATATATTTATGTGTGTGTGTTGTGAGACAGGGAGAGAATAATGATTTAAAGTAATAGTAGAGAAGGAATTTATAAACATTCTGAATTAAAGCAGAAATGATAGTCTATTAGGCAAGTACACGAGCTTAAAGATGGTTAATGAACGTGGGATAGTTCGCATTCAGTATCGATTGATACATAGATTTCCACTTCGTATGCAGGACGGGGACGATTGATAATAATCATCCATCCAATTTAAGTTTCTCTAGTCTGCCCTTTTAGTTTCTGACGTTCATTTCGTTTTCCATTGCAGACTGGTGCTACCGTGCCAACAGATTACCACTTAGGATGTCCAGTCGACTGGAAGCGTTGTCTGCTCTCTCTCTGGATTTCGACCTCAAGTGAGTGACTATTCCAGTGTCTCAACAGTTAGCCTATATTCTTCTTCCATCCCGAGCTCCTCAGTCTCCTCCTATGTTGGTCTTTCTTTTTATTAGGGATGTCTTTCTTAAGAAGGGAAATATAAATGAGCTTTACTTTCATTCTTCTCGAAAAAAAAAGATTCTTTTCTCTCTCTCAGTATCTTGATTCAGCCTGCTTGTCTTTTTATCTCTCTCCCCCTCTGTTTTTTTTTTTTTTTTTTTTTTTTTTTTTTTTTTTTGCTGTTACCACTGTATTTAATATTCCTTCCGATTCCCTCTCGCTTCCACCGCACAAAAAAAGTTCTTTCTTTCCAGGAGCGCAAGGGTAGCCTCAGATGAACATCTGCAAACTTCACGGATATTTTTGCCCCAATCTTTCTCTTTCCTTCTTTAGGGTGTTTCTTTCAGTTTAGAGATATTAGTTAATTTCATTAATAGATTATCGCATTTTCGCAGACTGGGTATCAGTGAAATGCATTAAAAATAAAATCTAATTTTCTGGTTACATGACTAATCGTTATGCAAAAGTAAAATAACGTTTTCAAATGCCGTGCTTGTTATAAATCTCATTCAAGTCTCTTATTTAACTGCTTTAAAATTTCCTTAAGCGACGGATGTTTTTTAATGTAATTTTTGTTATTGAGATTTTAAGATGTAAATAAGAAAAAGGTGACAGATGGAATGTCGACTTGTGTACCGATTAATAACCAATATGATGGTTCCTAAATAAACATGATTGGATGTATGCATGCGTGGACGGACACAGGTAATAATCAGCTTGCTTTGCGTCAGATCTCACGTGCGTAAATACGATTATTATATTTTATTTTTTTACTCATATATGAATAGCTTGAAATGAGCCAAATAGATATGGAAATGCTCAGGCGTCATCCCAAATGTCAGTGTAATATCGTAAGATTACAATAATTTCAAGCGACACCATGTAGACCTTCCATCACCCAGAGAGGTAAAATAATGTATAGGAACACTCTTTCACAGCCTCAGCTTGTCACTGGGACAGTATGGTTCCAGGAAACGTTCATACGCATTATCAGTTCCTTTTTTCTCTCTCTCTTTCTTTTTCACACAGTAAATAGTTCTGTGCAAATTTCCTTCCAACATCATTATTTTAGGTGAGAAGTTTCTTCATAGCAAATTAAAAAGTGGAATCGGATCCTTTCGGTCTCTTCAAAAATCAGAAATATTCCAAAGGGGTTGGTTGGTTTTTCAGAGTTACTATACAATTTTAATGTTAACCGTCCCCATTTGTATGCGATTTTCACACACACCCTCCAAAATTTAAAAAAAAACTTTTGTTTGTTAAATTCTTCAAAACTTTAATATTTCTTCATATACGTCTGTTACCATTAATTATGATTTCACATATCAAAATGATTACTATTAATATTAATTGTAAATTTTGTTTATTGTGATAATAGTTTAATGGTTTCAATAAGCAAAATGATTACTATTATTATTGATAATAATAATTTTACTCATTGAAGTCATAATTAATGGTTTCATTAATTATGACTTCAATGAGCAAAATTATTATTATTAATAATAACAGTAATATTTTGCTTATTGAAACCATTAATCATGGTTACAATAAGCAAAATGATTGCAATTAATATTAATAGTAATTATTTTATTTTTGAAATCATAATTAATGGTAACAGAAGTATATGAAGAAATATTAAAGTTTTGAAGAAATTAACAAGCAAAAGGTTTTTGAATTCTGGGGATGTGAAATACCCCAGCCTCCAAAAGGTACCATTTAACTTTGAGAATGAAATTGTTATAAATCGTGATAAAGATTCTGTATACCAGAGACCTCTAAATATCATAATGTCTGAGATATAAAAGTTGATAAAATTAAATTCTTGGTATTTTAATTAGCGTCTTTACGTTCAATAAATCGTCAAGGTTGAAAATATTGAGGAATGATAACCATTAATTCCCAAGTAACTAAAATATCAAGTTTCATGAAAACTAGAGAAAATTAAATTGGTGGGTTACATTTTGAATTGGAACCTTAGTAAGTAAATAAAAGTATAAAGAAATAAGGAAACTAACAAACAACTCCCAAATTCCTCGGCAACAAGGTCATAATAGCATCCTGGAAAAGGGAATATTGAACATTAACGCTACTCTTAAGGCAAAAATTAATCACACTTCAATGACTGCATGAACGTGCAACTGAATTATTTGATGTCAGAGTTGATGATAGTATCTGTTTTGATGAAGAGATGTAAACAAAATCTAATGAGTATTGTTATTATTTTTTTTTTTGTTTTCTATCTCAGTCATCCTATTCGACTGGGTGGTATTTATAGTGTGGGGTTCCGGATTGCATCCTTCCTCCTTAGAAGTCCATCACTTGTGTCACTATGTCCACTGTTTCTAATAGCACGCTCTTCTGCATGAGTCTTGGAGCTACTTCAACATCTAGTTTTTCCAGGGATCTTGGGATCGTGCCTAGTGTTCTTGTGATTATAGGTACCATTTCCACTGGCATATCCCATATCCTTCTTATTTCTATTTTCAGGTCTTGATACTTATCGATTTTTTCCTTTCTTTCTCATCTACTCTGGTATCCCGTGGTACTGCGACATCAGTGAGTGGTATTTTCTTGATTTTGTCAATCAGCGTCAAGTCATTCTATTGGCACGTATCACCCTATCTGTTCTGATACCATAGTCCCAGAGGATCTTTGCCTGATCGTACCACTTGTTACTGCAAGCTAGCTGGTGTTTCTTGCGCAGTCTCCAGTGAAGGGCTTTTGCAACTAATCATGCCTCTATTTGTACTGGTTCTGTGCAAGCGCCGGACATTTGCTGGCTATTTGGTTTGTGGTCTCGTCTTTCATATTACAGTTCCTGCATATGGGTGAGATGTTATTTCTATCTATTGTTCTTTGGACATATCTGGTTCTTAGGGCCTGGTCTTGTTCCGCTGTTAACATTCTTTCTGTTTCCTTCTTGAATTTTCCCCTCTGTAGCCATTGCCATGTTTCGTTGCTGGCCAGTTCTTTAGTCTGTCTCATGTACTGTCAGCGCATTGGTTTGCCGCGCCATTCCTCTGTTCTGTTTTTCATTCTCCTGTCTGTATATTTCTGGGTCTTCGTCTTCTTTTGTCAGTCCTTCTTCCCATGCACTCCTTTGCCACTCGTATTCACTGGTTTTCAGGTATTGCCCCAGTGCTCTGCTCTCGATGTTGACGCAGTCCTCTGTGCTTAGTAGGCATCTCCCTCCTTCCTTTCATGCTATGTATAGTCTGTCTGTATTAGCTCTTGGGTGTAGCGCTTTGTGTATTGTCATGTTTCCTAGTTTTCTGGTCTGTGCTGCGGAGTTCAGCCTTCGTCCACTCCACTACTCCCGCGCTGTATCAGATTACTGGTACTGCCCATGTTTTACCCATGTTTCCGGCGTTGAGTTTTGACTTGAGTATCGCTTTAAGCCTCTGCCTATATTCTTTTCTGATCGTATCCTCATCTCTTGATGTTTTATATCCTCTCCTTTTTTTTATTCCCAGGTATTTGTATCCTGTCTCATCTATGTGTTTGATGCTATTCCCGTCGGGTAGCTTTATCCCTGCAGTCCTTGTCACTTTGCCTTTTTGTATGTTGTTCAAGGCGCATTTTTCAATCGCAAATTCCATCATGATGTCCCCAGATACAATCCTTACAGTCTGGATTAGGGTATCTATTTCCTTGATGCTCTTACCATACAGCTTGATGTCGCCCGTGAACATCAGATGGTTAATCCTGTTGCCTCCTTTCTTGAGTTGGTACCCAGCATCCATCTTCTGCAGTACTTTTGTCATGGGAATCATGGCTACTACGAAGAGTAGTGGGGACAGTGAGTCACTTGAAAGATTGCTCTCCTGATGTTAACCTCTGCTAGTCTTATCCAGGAGCTTGTAAGTACTGTATTCCAGTTGCGTATTATATTTTTTAGGAAGCTAATAGCGTTTTTCTCTGCCCCATATGTTTTTAGGGATTCTATTAGCCACGTGTGTGGTATCATGTCGAAGGCTTTCTTGTAGTCAATCCATGCCATGCTTAGGTTGGTTCTCCTTCTCTCACTACTCTTCATTACCATTTTGTATATCAGGAGCTGGTCTTTTGTGTCTCTGCACTTCCTTCTGCAGCCTTTCTGTTGGTGGGGGATAGTGTTTGTATCCTCTAGGTAATTATATAGCCTTTCACTGATGATACAAGCTAGCAACTTCCACATTATTATAGTTAGGTGCTATATTTCCCTTGTTCTTGTCTTTCTGTAGTAAGGATGTTCTCCCTGTGGTCATCCATTTGGGCGCATTATTATTATTATTATTATTATTATTATTATTATTATTATTATTATTATTATTATTATTATTATTATTATTATTATTATTAACATAACGAATACAAATCTGTTTTATTAAGACATTTGTTAACCTCATAAACACTTTAGACAGTCAAAATCAAAAACTTATCACTAGCTCAGTCCATGATTATCATTATATCCTCAGTATTCTGGCTTTTGTTAGTGACATGATTTAATCAGTGCTAAGATCTAATCAACCCCGTTTCTAAAATCAACTGTTGTAAACAAAACCTAAAATGGAAAAGATCAGAAATCCGAATTGTGAATTAGAAAGTAATAATAACCTATACTCTCTTCAGTTGCTAAGTTGACGGCATTGCTTCCAAAGTCCCTTCTCTCAGTAATTTGATACTGAATAAACGTTTCACGGTCTCTAATGAGCAGCAAGTGTAGCATATCATTGTTTTATCTCACAATGCCCCTGGCACCGATCATACAAACTTTCCACCCATGCAAGACCTAGCGGAGTAAGGGTAATGACCCTGGTGTCCTGCGCAATACCCACAAAAGGCGTATACTTAACTCACAGAACTGCTAGGTCATCTGCCCGTGAAAATCCTCGTGTCCTGAGTGGGGCTTCAGTCCTGGAAAAGCCCTGTGGTATGCCGCTGACAAAAACCCCTGAGCAACCCCAATAACCAGTGTTTATATATATTTATATATATATATATATATATATATATATATATATATATATATATATATATATAATATATATATATATATATATATGTATATATATATATATGTATATATATATATATATATATATATATATATATATATATATATATATATATATATATATATGGAATACAGCAGACATACTGTTGCCTACTTCTTTGACATTGTAGTAATAATAATAATAATAATAATAATAATAATAATAATAATAATAATAGTAATAATAATAATAATATTATGGATTGAGAATCAAACTAGTTGTGTATATGTACATATGTTTAAAGATATATCTGTACAGGGAGCTTTCGGGAATCTGCTCGATTGAAAAGGGGAATCGAACAGATTCCCGAAATCTCTCTACAGATTTGTCTTTAAATACATGTACTGTACATATACATAACTGTGGATTTGTTTCTCCATTTCAAGACTCATCCTACTATGAGTATTTTTTAATAATAATAATAATACTAATAATAATAATAATAATAATAATAATAATAATAATAATAATAATAATAATAATAATGTAATAAAAAAAGTTCTTAAGCTCAAGTAAGGTGTGGGTAGATACGAGTTCCCTCTTTAGGATGGATTAGGCCGCCGAAGATGAAAGGAAAAATAAATCTCCCTCAGTTACCTAGATGAAAATAAAAGCAATCTCAGCTCTGACATTGAGAGACAACACATTTTAATAGCCTTTGCTATCGTTGCGCAGACTGAGTGAACGCGCGTATTTGATTAGCATCCAATAACCGCCCCTGAAATACTCGTGAGCTATAAATGAATTCCAGTCACTACTCACGAACCACGTCCCTTTAGCGCAAATATTGTGCTCCATTGTCTATTCGTAGTCTGAACTCGCCGATCAATACTGTGCTACAATGCAGCAGCAACCTCTCAAAACGGGGTCCATGGCCCGATGACCTACATAGAAAAATGGAAATTTGAGGTCGCATGTATCTTTCCAATGCAGACTCTCCCACTGATATGGATGAACCACTGTTGTGTTGTGAAATGGACGATCCAGAGCGAGTTTGGAATAACAATTGTTTACTGACCATCCCATATTTATGCTGGTTTAGGGATGGGGGCATAAAATGCTTCCGAGAGTCGCATTCAGTACTGCAGACACCGGCATATTTAATCTGCCGTTTATGCTTTTGCTTTCCAAAAGGAATATCCAGAGGCGGAAGAATGGGGGATTTGCATTAGGGCTGTGGTGCGATCTGTCATGACGGGAATTTCTAAATGGATGAACTCTTCGCCTTTGCATTTTAGGTATGATATCTGGTTGAAGATTTATTCCCATTCGACAATAAATCCGGACGCCATAAAATTTTAAATCAGCCAATCAAATTTTAGACAGTTACTTCCTCGGATGAAGACTGGAAAGTATACCTTAGATTAACCAGACCACTGGGCTGATTAACAGCTCTCCTAGGGCTGGCCCGAAGGATTAGACTTATTTTATGTGGCTAAGAACCAATTGGTTACCTAGCAACGGGACCTACAGCTTATTGTGGAATCCGAACCACATTATAGCGAGAAATGAATTTCTATCACCAGAAATAAATTCCTCTAATTCTTCATTGGCCGGTCGGAGAATCGAACGCGGGACCAGCAGAGTGCTAGCTGAGAACGGTACCCACCCGTCCAGTAAGGAACTATGAAGACTGAAGAACTGAAGAAGTGGATACAAAACTAAACATAGACGAAAGAATTTTATAGACGGAAAACATAAATGAGAATGATACTAGTGCACAGATATATACTGTCGTAATTGCCAATTACATAACATTGATTTGTCAGCACTCCTTCCTACATCGGCTTCAGCATAAAAAAAATAATTTAGGTAAAGCCATATATTTGTGAATGATAATAAAAAGTATCACTGGAAAAATAACTGAGTACACAAAAACAGATTAAATGACGAAAACAACAAACAGAGAAAGAAATAAATGTTCATATATGCACCAGCTTAATGGTGTTAAAATTACCAATAAAAATCTGTTGAATGACAGCATGAAAAGTAAAGAAACAAAACAACATTGACAACATTAACACCATTCCCATTGACGATGATAACAACATGGGCAAATACATTTTCTTATTTGCAAGGCAATGATTCCATCGCATTAAACTGAAAGTCATATTTCCATAACTTCAGCGTCATCCGCACTGATAACCTGCGTCTAGACTTGATGAAACAGGGTCTGTAAAGGACGACAGTAATCATGTTTTACTTGAATGACCCCCTTAAACTGCGGATTACTACACAGCAGATTAAGCTGCCCACTTTCTTACCGTTTAGACTATTCCCTTTCCCTCTGACCAATTATCATTCTCTATCTTCCTCGCGTCAATAAAAATGATAATGAAGATTATGAAGAGGAAAGTGACTATTGGAGAATATTCAGATGGCTACAAATTGCAGAGTTCTTGCCAAATTCCCTTATATTGGTTTGGAATATTCACAAAAGGTTCATTTGGACTCTCTCTCTCTCTCTCTCTCTCTCTCTCTCTCTCTCTCTCTCGTCTTTAGATTTTTAATCATAAGATTTTACTCTTAAATAGAGACATTCTTCGTTTTCTCTCTCACTACGATTATCTGCCTTTAAGAAATAACAGAAGCACTGACTGCAAGATTAGATTATCTTCGTTGCGCTTATTAAAGAGGACACATATTAGAAGGTCGTTCGCATTAATACCATGATAATTATTGTATGTTTTTCAAAGGGTTCTTTGCAGGAGTTTCCTTATCTTCAGTGCTCGTCCCTTTAATGTTATCACTGTTGCATCATGTGCATTTTTTTCACTCACTTTTTTTGTCCTTGAATGAATTTCTTGTTATGTCCTAATTTCTAATATTAGTTTCCTGTAAAAGAAAACTATTGAGATGGCTTTTTGTCTGTCCGTCCGCCATCAGATCTTAAAAACTACTGAGGCTAGAGGGCTGCAAATCGGTATGTTGATCATCCACCCTCCAATCATCAAATATACAAAATTGCAGCCTTCTAGCCTCAGTAGCTTTTATTTCATTTAAGTTTAAAATTAGCCATGATCGTGCATCGGCCACCGCTTTAGATGCCAGCAGCACAGGACACCACCGGGCTATGTCTGAAAGTTTCATGGACCGCGGCTGAGAGTTTCATGGGCCGTGGCTAGGAGTTTCATATAGCATTCTACGCTGTACAGAAAGCTCGATTGCGCCGAAGAAACTTCGGCGCATTTTTTACTTGTTTTCATCAGTGACTGAATTTTCGAGAAATTTCGATATGAGAAGTGAGTTGTAAATACTGGCATTCAAAATGTTATAAATGGATGATGCTCCGCATAGGCTTATAGAATTAAATTCTCATAAAGTGCTGCTATACCAGCGTTTAGTTAAAGTTCATCCACATCACGGATTCAAGCCAGACCTACTTCTTGTTCATAGGACGCCAAGAATAGATTCCTAACTATCTATCTTTTGTATATACCTTGCTTCCTGATCAATATGAACAACGAGTGTTTTTCATATTCATTGATTGACAGTTAGGGAAAAAATGATATGAATAAAAAGATCGGTATTTTTAGTGTTGTATCTCCGTGAAAAAAATGGATAAATAAAATTAGCATGGCGTGAAAGCAATACAAAAACACCGTTGATAATCTCAAACAATTTTACGATAATGTCAGTGTTTAACGTCAGCAAAGTAACATTTCCTTTTTAATTACCAAAAAGATAAAATTTACTATGCCCTTTCCTAGTTATATATATATTTTACTAACTCTTAACCTAGTTATATATATATATATATATATATACCTCATATATATTACTAAGGACCTCATTCAAACTGGATGGTATTCAATGGAGTTTTTATTCAAAAGTTACAGTACTTTCTTGGACAAACAGTCCATTATCAAGTATCATTACAATGAGCAAACACTGAAGATCCGGCTGTATTTATATCTGTGTGCAGGTACTTTCAATCCCTATGATCGCCTAGCTCTTCCTGTGTGACCTCCACCCTCCCTCTTGACCTTGGTCTTTCTCTGATCCCTGGTTCCAGATGTCCGTTTTCCGTTACGATTCTCTTGCGTTTTTCTTCGTTTTCGCGCTACTGTGGAGTATATGATTTTTCTAGATATGCTGTCTTCAAAGCGTTTCCGGTGTTCCCTGCCATCGTGTTGGCGCAGAGTTTGCGGCGTTCTCAATCCAGTCTGAATGTTTTGTTGGTGTTCACTGTACAAAAATATATTTCCCAGTCTATTCTGTGATCATTTCCAACAGTGTTTGGCAACTGCGGCGTCTGATTATAATGCCTTATGTTCTGCAGATGTTGTTTGCTTCGCTCTTTACATGATTTGCCAGTTTCGCCATATGTACCCTTCTCCACAGTCTAGACACGCTGCCATATAAACCCCCCTCTAATCTCTTCCCCCTCTACCGACTTTTTGTTTCTAACTATTTTATTCCTAATGGTGTTTTTGTAGCTGCCTATCAATTTGAAATTATTTAGCTTCCTGTTGATGGGTGCAATAGGAGTTGTTGTCCGGAACTGTAATTATTTTCTTTCCTACCAAATGTTCCTTTTCAATCCTTTCCTCTCCCCAAAATAGTTTTTCCTTGCTTTGATATGTGCCCACTCCCACCAATACTTAGGGTAGCCTAATCTCCTAAAACTCTCCTCAGGTAATCCAACTCTTCGTCTAAAAATTCAGGGACTGCAAATCCTATAAGCCCTGATGGCCAACCCTGTCATTAATCCTATTTTTATTTCTTTCCTATGACTGGAGAACCTATGTATGTATGAATTGGTGTGTGTCTTCTTCCTATATACCTTGAATTTTAAATTCTCCCCTACCCTCTTGACCAGGACATCCAAGAAAGGAATTTCTCCCTCCTTCTCTTCTTCTATTGTGAACTTGATGTGTTCATTTAGTTTATTTATGTTTTCTAAAAACTTGTGTAGATCTTCCCTTTCTCCCTTGTAAATAATCAAGATGTCATCCACGTATCTTACCCATTTTACGATATTTAAGTTCCCTTTATTTACTTTGCCCACCTCTTCCTTTTCAAACCATTCCATGAAGATATTAGCTAAAATTGGTGAAAGACTTAAACCTATGGCCACGCCATTTTTTGTATAAAATGGTTTTCTCCCCACTTGAAAACATTAACGCTGAGGGCCGCTGTTAGCAGTTTTATTAAAACGTCATGACCTATGTCGCATGTATAGACCCCCTCCTCCATATTCTTTTTTATTATTTCCATCGTCGTCTTTACTGGTACGTTAGTGAACAGGGAAGTTACATCAAACTTGCAAATTTGCAGTCTTTTACGTTAATTTTGGATAATTCGTCTATCAGGTTCATGTTATGTTTTAAATGCCCTTCGGATACTAAGCCTACCCATTTTCCCATTATGTTGGAAAGAAATTCTCCAGCCTCCTCTGCGGTGATCTCGTCGATGCCACGATCGGTCTTAGCGGGCACCCTTCCTTGTGGATCTTAGGGCTACCATAAATATATGGGATCTCTGGACTTTCCATTGATTTTCTCTATGTTCTAATTCTTTTCTTTTGGTTTTGTCGTGGATTTTTGTCAACGCTTCCCTTATTCTTTGTTAAAATTGCACTGTACCCCCTAATGTCCGGTTTTTTGTTGCAAACCTCATATGTGTTTTCATCGTTTAACAGTTGTTCTAACTTATTTCTCGTATTCTGCGGCGTCCATTACTACAACTGCCCCCTTTGTCTGCCTTACAAATCTTTATGTCCTTGTATTTTCCTAACCTATCAAAGGGCCTTAATAAGTTAGAACAACTGTTAAACGATGAAAACACATATAGGTTTGCAGCAAAAAACCGGACTTATAGAAATTGAAAGTGAACTAAATATTAAAATCTACACAATACATATGTTACAAATAAGATAAAACATGTCAATCTTGTACCAAAAAATATTTGCACTCTTTCAAAGTATAAAACTGTTGCCATGTTCTTGAAACTATCATAAAGAATAACATTTACAAAACTTCACTTTACTGTATGATGGTTCTGCTCTACTTAGATTAACTGGTAAAGCCTTTTGTAACA
The DNA here is from genome assembly GCF_040412425.1 of Macrobrachium rosenbergii. Taxonomy (NCBI): domain Eukaryota; kingdom Metazoa; phylum Arthropoda; class Malacostraca; order Decapoda; family Palaemonidae; genus Macrobrachium; species Macrobrachium rosenbergii. Next base: position 25,735,073 of record NC_089795.1, read on the forward strand.
TACTGCAATTTTGCTTCCTCAGCTAATCATTTTCCTTGGCTGGGGTCGTATTTCCGTCAAGTGAAATCCTGATTTTTCTGCTTTTCATCATTTATGTTCTTATTCTTCATTCTTTTTCTTCCTATGTCTTCCTTCATGATCTTTCTGACAAAACCAGGAAATATATTTTTAAAGATAACTCTTCTTATTATCTTGTAACGATTAAGAACAAAAATACAAGGACATAAAGATTTGTAAGGCAGACAAGAGGCGGTTGTCATAATTCTTACTTCCGCAGAATCTGCCTTAGAACAACTGTTAAACTCCTAGAACCAATCCATCTCGAGGTTATAAATTAACAAAAAACCGGAGAATTACTAAAAGGGTCATTCAAACCTGTGGTAATTTTAACAAAAAAATGATTAAGCGTTGACAAAAAGTCCACGACAAAACCGTAAATGAGAAAACGCATGGTCCGGCACATCTGTGTAAAATCCCTGCTGATCACTGGAAAGCTCTTCCGAGATCACCCTATTTACCTTAGTAGCTAGATCCCTGGTTCCAGATGTCCGTTTTCCGTGCGTTCTAAGACCGTTTTTCTTCGTTTCCTTGCTACTCGACGTATATGATCACCGCAGAGAGGCTGGAGAAATTTCTTTCCATCATAATGGCGCAAGTTAAAATGGGTTCTCTACAACCAGTCTAGATGTTTTGCATTTTCCTGTACAGAAAACTCATAACCTGATTCTGAATCATTATCCAAAATTAACGTAATAATGCCTTAAATTCTGCAGAGTTGTTTGGATGTAACTTCCCAGTTTCGCTAACGTACCAGTAAAGACGACGATGGAAATAATAAAAAGAATCTCTTCCTCTACCGAATGGAGGAGGGTCTATACATGCGACATAGATCATGACGTTTTAATAAAAATGCTAACAGCGGCCCTCAGCGTTAATGTTTTCAAGTGGGGCGAAAACCATTATATACAAAAAAATGGCGTAGCCATGGGTTCAATCTTTCACCAATTCCTACCAATATCTTTATGGAATGGTTTGAAAAAAAGGAAAGATTAGGCAAAGTAAATAAAGGAACTTAAATATCGTAAAATGGGTAAAAGATACGTTGATGACATCTTGATCATTTACAAGGGGAGAAAGGAGTCTACACAAGTTTTAGAAAACATAAATAAACTAAATGAACACATCAAGTTCACATTAGAAGAAGAGAAGGAAGGGAGAAATTCCTTTCTTGGATGTCTGGTCAAGAGGTAGAGGAGAATTTAAAATTCAAAGGTATATAGGAAGAAGACACACACCAATTCATACACATACATAGGTTCTCAGTCATAGGAAGGAAATAAAAATAGGATTAATGACAGGGTTGGCCATCAGGGCTTATAGGTTTACAGTCCCGGGTTTAGACGAAGGAGTTGGATTACCTGAGGGAGTTTTAGGAGATTAGGCTACCTAAGTATTGGTGGGGTGGGCACATATCAAAGCAAGGAAAAACTATTTTGGGGAGAGAAAGGATTGAAAAGGAACATTTGGTAGGAAAAAATAATTACAGTTCGGACAACTCTATTGCACCCCATCAACAGGAAGCTAAATAATTTCAAATTGATGGCAGCTACAAAAACACCATTAGGAATAAAATAGTTAGAAACAAAAAAAGTCAGTAGAGGGGAAAGAGATTAGAGGGTTTATATGGCAGCGTGTCTAGACTGTGAAAGAAGGGAATTACTATGGCGAACTTGGAAATCATGTAAAGAGCGAAGCAAACAACATCTGCAGAACATAAGGCATTATAATCAGACGTCGGCAATTGCCAAACACTGTTGGAGAATGATCAGAAATAGACTGGGAAAAATATGAGTTTCTGTACCAGGAACACCAGCAAAACATCTAACTGGTGTGAAAAGAACGCCTTCATAACTTGCGCCAACAACACGATGACGGGGAACAAAGAGCGGCAAGAAGGCAACATATCTAGAAAAATCATATACTCCACGGTAATGGCTGAAAAGAAAAACACTGGCTGCACGAAAAACGAAGGCATCTGGAACCGAAGATCGAAGAAGACAAGGTCAGGAAGGAGTGGAGAATCCGCACGGAAACTGGGCGATCATGGGTCAAAAGTACCCAGCGCACGGAGCAATATAAACAGCCGGATACGTTTGCTTCATTGTACAGATATGATAATGGACTGTTTAAATCCCAAAGAAGCAACGGCTTTACGAATAAAAAACTCGGTAAATGCTGCATCGGTTTGAATAGTCGCTTTAATAATTCTGCTAATGCGCAAGTTTATTTATTAATGTGACAAAGGGTAATTTATATGACCTCGAGATGAACAATTCAGAGATTTTAAAAGAATGTATGGAAGCAGAGCCATGCTGGAAGCATGAAAGTATGAGAAAGTGAACGGAGATAGCGGTGACAGACAACAAAATCGGAGTTCCTTAAGAATTGCATAGCAGACTGTGTGGCACCGAAATCGTTGGACAGATACGAGAAGACACTGATGAACATCCGTTTTACTGGTTTTGTAGAAGAGATCATGAAGGAAGACGCAAGAAGAAAAAGATCGAATTGGAAGAACTAAGGATGAAAAGCAGAAAAAATCAGGAAGGGGCGGCGGAAATGCGGGGCCCCAGCCTAGACAACGTTTTAAAGGAATTGCCAGTTATGTGGTATGTGCCCGCCGTAGTTCTCAGCTACGAAATAGACTCGTTGCCATTTTCGATGAGGTCAGGGTGGGTAAAAAAAGGAACTTTGATTTAGTCAAAGAATATTTAGAGACTCCTAAGTAGGGATGAAGTGCTAGTGTTAGGATATGGCCTTAATTTTGCATGGGGAACGAAGTCAAAGATTTCATCAAATGAAAACAAGGAACTAGATAAGAACAAAAATGGGGATGAAGCAGCTTTTTGCAGGGGCCATGTGGGCGGGGATTAGGTCGAACAGATTCGTGTTTCCGGAGGTTACATATTAAGGTGAGCGCTTGATAGGTTAGGAAAATACAAGGACACTGGATTTATGGAAGCAGACAAAGGGGGCAGTTGGCGTAATGGACGCCGCAGAATACGAGAATAAGTTAGAACAACTGTTAAGCTTGATGAAAACACATATGAGGTTTGCAACAAAAAACCGGACATTAGGGGTACAGTGCAATTTTAACAAAGAGTAAAGAGCGTTGACAAAAATCCACGACAAAACCAAAAGAAAGAAATTAGAACATAGAGTAAAATCAATGAAAGTCCAGAGATCCCATATATTTATGGTAGCCCTAAGATCCACAAGGAAGGGTGCGCTAAGACCGATCGTAGCATCGACGAGATCACCACCAGGAAGGCTGGAGAAATTTCTTTCCAACATAATGGGAAAATGGGTGACTTAGTATCGAAGGGCATTTAAACATAACATGAACCTGATAGACGAATTATCCAAAATTAACGTAAAAGACTGCAAATTTGCAAAGTTTGGATGTAACTTCCTGTTCAACACATTGCCAAAGTAAGACGACGATGGAAATAATAAAAAAAGAATATGGAGGAGAGGTCTATACATGCGACATAGATCATGACGTTTTAATAAAAATGCTAACAGGACCCTCAGCGTTAATTTTCAAGTGGGGCGAAAACCATTATATACAAAAAAAATAAGCGTGGCCATGTAGGTTTCAAGTCTTTCACCAATTCTGCCAATATCTTTATGGAATGGTTTGAAAAAAGGAAGAGAAATTGACAATAAATAAATAAAGGAACTTAAATATCGTAAAATGGGTAAAGATACGTTGATGACATCTTGATCATTTACAAGGAGAAAGGAGAAAGATCTACACAAGTTTTAGAAAACATAAAATAAACTAAATGAACACATCAGGTTCACATTAGAAGAAGAGAAGGAAGGAAATTCCTTTCTTGGATGTCCTGGTCAAGAGGGTAGGGGAGAGATTTAAAAATTCAAAGGTATATAGGAAGAAGACACACACCAATTCCTTACATACATAGGTTCTCCAGTCATAGGAAAGAAATAAAAATAGGATTAATGAGGGTTTGGCCATCAGGGCTTATAAGATTTGCAGTCCCGGAATTTTTAGACAGAAGTTGGATTACCTGAGGAGGTTTTAGGAGATTAGGGCTACCTAAGTATTGAATGGGAGTGGGCACATATCAAAGCAAGGAAAAACTATTTTTAGGAGAGGAAGGATTGAAAAGGAACATTTGGTAGGAAAAAAATAATTACAGTTTCCGGACAACAACTCTGTACCCATCAACAAGGAAGCTAAATAATTTCAAATTGTTGAGCAGCTACAAAAACACCATTGGAATAAAAATAGTTAGAAACAAAAGTCGGTATTGAAGATTAGAGGAGGTTTACATATGGCAGCGTGTCTGGCTGTGAAGAAGAAAGTATGGCGAAACGGCAAATCATGAAACTGAGAAGCAAACAACATCTGCTGCAGAACATAAGGCATTATAATCAGACGTCGGCAGTTGCCAAACACTGTTAGGAAAAATGATCACAGAATAGACTGGGAAAATATGAGTTTTCTGTACAGGAACAAACAAAACATCTAGACTGGTTATGAGAAACAACCTTCTAACTTGCGCCAACAACGTGTAGGGACACCGGAAACGGCTTTGAAGACAGCATATCTAGAAAAATCATATACTCCACAGTAACAGAAACGAAGAAAAAGCGCAAGAGAACGCACGGAAAACGGACATCTGGAACCAGGGATCAGAGAAGACCAAGGTCAAGAGAGGTGGAGGTCACACAGGAAGAGCTAGGCGATCATAGGTTAAAGTACCCAGCACACAGATATAAATACAGCTGGACTATGCGTTTTGCTCATTGTACGGATACTTGATAATGTGGACTGTTTGTCCAAGAAAACTTGTAACTTTTGAATAAAACTCATTAAATACCATCCAGTTTGAATGAGGTCCTTTTAGTAATTCTACTAATGCACAGAACAATTGTGTATATGATAAAGTTTATATATATATATTATATATATATATATATATATATATATATATATATATATATAAATATATAGTGTATATATATAAATATGTGTGTATTATTACTTAATATATATATATATATATATATATATATATATATATATATATATATATATATATACTCAATATATATATATATATATATATATATATATATATATATATATATATATATATATATATATACACACACATATATATGCATATATATATATATATATATATATATATATATATATATATATATAAATATATATACACACACACACATATATATGCATATATATATATATATACACATATATATGCATATATATCATATATACACACACATATATATATATATATATATATATATATATATATATAAAAACTCTTTTGACATAAGCCAGAAGGCTAAATCAATGTCGTAAGCTCCTTTTAATGACAATTTGCAGCCTATATTTTTTTTTATAACCCACGTTATATCTCTTCTAACTCAAGTATTCCAGCGTGTAATCACTAAATGAAACATTTGATTATTGTGAAGCTAGTTTTCATTCACAATGTCAGTTTTTTTTTATCAGCACCTAGCCACTACTAATTCTTAGCCCTAATGTTTATTTTCTTAACAAATTTTCTGGTTATTATCGAGCTAGGTTCTTTCGCAAAATAAATTCTCTAGGCAATTCAGAGATGGTTTCTTTCGCTAATAATGTTCTCTGATTAATGCAAAATCAGTGTCTACTTACATATATTTTCTTATTATTAACGAGTCGGTGTATATTCCCTTAATAATTAATCCGAATAATTAACTTCTGCTCTCGACAGTTTTACAATAACCTCAGATGATGACAGCATATGGCAAATTACACTCCTTGAAAATTCTAAAATATCAGAAATCTTATTCATATTTTACCCATGCCCCTACTAACTCCAACATGGAGATAAAATAAAAAAAAACAAATAAAAAATGCTCCGAAGTTTCTTCGGCGCCATCGAGTTTTCTGTAGATCCGCTACAGCGTATAGTCAAGGCCACTGAAAATAGATCTATCTTTCAGTGTTCTACGTATAATGCTGTATGAACCGCGGCCCATGAAACTTTAACCACGGCCTGGTGGTGGCCTATACTATGTCGTTGCCAGAAGCACGATTATGGCCAACTTTAACATTTAAATAAAATAAAAACTACTGAGGCTAGAGGGAGGGCTGCAATTTGCTAAGTTCGATGACTGGAGGGGGATGATCAACATACCAATTTGCAGCACTCTATCCTTAGTAGTTTTTAAGATCTGAGGAAGGACAGAAAAAGCGCGGACGGACTGACAAAGCCGGCGCAATAGTTTTCTTTTACAGAAAACTGAAAAAAGGAACTGAAGGCCATTCAGAAAGTGAAATTGAATACAAAGCTTTAAACTAGGAGATTCCAAGAGTGAATTTCAGACTGTTTCAGATTCACTTCAACATATCACGTATATTGAAATACAACTCCTTGGTTTGAGGCCACCATAAAATAGGACCTGAGACTCCGTTTCGACTGAACTTTCGTCAGCATTTTTCCAAAAAACACTTTGGTACATTTTTGGGAGCAAAGACAAGTCTAACCGCTTGTAAATAATCCATAAAACTTGAAAATTAGAAAACATTTTTGTTCATTGCGATTCGTTGCCCTAATCACAAAAATAAATCTACTGTACACCGAGTTTTACATTTTAACTGATTTACTCTTTTATTGAGTAACGCAGCGTTGTTCGAATTTAGTTTCAGAAAAGCAAAGGATTTCGTGCTCTATGCCGTTTGAACATGTTTTTTCTTAAAAAATCAAACTCTTTCAGGCAATTTTTCTCCGTTATCTGAGCTACGTCCATGAGAGAAAAGTTAAAAGAAATTACAAAACGCACAAAAAAAAAAATACCCTACACACAGACACACACACACACACACACACACACACACAACTTTGACAATTCCAGGAAAGTTTTAGATCTAAAGAAAAAAATATTCCCCGTTTTTATTCCCAAGCCTTTGGTTTTTGGTGAGTTTTGTAACACTCCCGAATATAAATTTTTCCTTTAAAGGGACGTGAATTTTCGCCTTACTTTTTGCCGTGTGGAAAAGTAAAAATTCAGCGAGGAGGGTTCCATAACATAAAAGAATCCAAAGAAGTTTTAGAAAAAGTTTATAGCTTTAACTGTCTAAGGAATAATTTCCGGGTCTGAAACAAATTCTTGAATGAGAAGAATTATAATAATTCTGAATTAATTTAGAATGTAATAAGGGAAAGAAATTGAATTATATATATATATATATATATATATATATATTTATATATATATATATATTTTGTGTATATATATACACATATACATATATATATGTATATATATGTATGTATAAAATCATTATCTAGACTTAATTTCTGCTCCATTCGTTCTTTCCTGATCACCTAGGAAGTATCTTTCATAGCTTGTTTTTTTAACGTTTAAAATTTAATATGCCTTCCACTTTCATCACACCAGAATACATACTCTCATTGGAAATCGAGCCTCGTGGATATCAATTGTAACTTTTCCACTGCAGGGACTGTCTTCATATTAAACTAGAAATTGAACATGATCCAGATCATACGGCTCATCAACACTTTCCTTCTTCATGTTTTTGTGTCTGCGTAGGTTTTGTGTTCGCTTTGTCACGAGGGATAGCAGTTGATTCACTAGCTCCACGTGGCTCCATGCAGCATATCTCTAATATATTATTAATTAACACGTGACTTACTCTTACTGGCTCTTTAGCTTTCTGTAAAAGAAAACTATTGATATGGCTTTGTCTGTCCGTCCGCACTTTCTTTTGTCCGTACTTTTTCTGTCCGTCCTCTAGATCTTAAAAATTACTGAGGCTAGAGGGCTGCAAATTGGTAATGTTGATCATCCACCCTCCAATCATCAAGCTTGCAAATTGCAGTCCTCTAGCCTCAATGTTCCTTAAGGGTAAAATTAAAGTTAGCCATGATCATTGCGTCTGGCTTCACGCTATTGGACAGGCCACCACGAAAGATAGATCTATTTTCGGTGGCCGCTGATTATACGCTGTACAGAAAGCTCGGTGCGCCGAAAAACTCAGTGCATTTTGTACTTGTTTAATTTTTATTTCAATTGGCTAATCTCCTAACTAATTCAAAGACCTCTTGCTTACATGAGGCATGATGGAGTACACTAAAAAATCCCAATAACCTGCTAAGTTTTCATTAAACAACCCTGATCTTCGGCAACAGAAGACTTCAATAGTTTCCTACCAAACGAAGGAAACAGCTGAATTCCCCGTTTCCCGCTGCATAAGTTGGGAAAGCAGTGATTGAAGAAAATTACCGTAGGTGCCAGAAAAAGACTGACAAAACACTGAGTAATTGCATGAATGGTATCAGTTATGAATCAAATTTGTGAAATATTCTACGGAAGAGTGTGCGCAACTCAGTTGGGACCGTCCCCTTCAGCTGACTTTGGGGACAGAGGAATGCATAACATACAAAAGATCGTACATCTGGCATTGCTGGTGTGTTGAACTGTGGGAAAATGACGAAAACAGGATTTCAATAGTTGCTACCTAAAAAAAATTGATTTTCTCATTCTAATACGACCTCCAAGGGGCCAATTTTGAGGGTCAGAAAGATATATATATATGTATATATATATATATATAATATCTCTCTTATATATATATATATATATATATATATATATATATATATATATATATATATATGTATGTATATTTTTAAGTCTTTTTGTGTCGTTGACCAAATTCGCATGCCCCCTAAATTGATATGGCTGCTTTTAAATCTTCCATTTTTTCCTAAATAAATTAAATTTGATGTAACATGACAAAATAATAAAAAAATTAATTGCTGAAACGATAAATGCTAAGTCACAGTAATCTAGGTTTTCATTTCGACCTCTGACCTACGACTCTTTAGTTTTCTCAAAAGAAAACTGTTGTGCCGGCTTTGTCTGTCCGTCCGCAATTTTTTCTGTCCACACTTTTTCTGTCCGCCCTCAGATCTTAAAAACTACTGAAGCTAGAGGGCTGCAAATTGGTATGTTGATCATCCACCCTCCAATCATCAGACATACCAAATGGCACCCTCTAGCATCTGTAGATTTTTTTTTTATTTAAGGTTAAAGTTAGCCATAATCGTGCATCTGGCAGCGACATAGGCCAGGCCACCACCGAGCCGTGGTTAAAGTTTCATGAGCCGCGGGTCATACAGCATTATAACGACACCATTATTTTCGGTGGTCTTGATTATATGATGTACAGAAAACTCGATTATGCCGATGAAACTTCTTCGCATTTTTTACTTGTTTTATTTAAGGTTAAAGTTAGCATTATACGCTGTACAGAAAGTTCGATTGCTCCGAAGAAACCTCGGCGCATTTTTTACTTGTTATTTCTATGATGACAGTCGGCTTTCAGTTAAGAAAGTTTAATATGAAGGGTACCCGTATGATGTGATAAAGTTCTTGGGGTTTCATATGCATACATCCTTACACTTTTTTAGAAAATGACGAAACATTTATTAATTTGTGTGCTAACAGAGATAAGATTTTAATTTTTCTGGTGTTCTGTCAAAAACGTTACTTGATTAAAGACAACTGAAAAAGTATTTACTTCTTTAGATACTATCAAACAATAAACGTATTGCATCAGATTACTTCGAAGAAGTGCTTTAACCCTGCGAGAATAAATATCTCTTTTATGAGCAACACTACGCTGTTGACTAATATAAAATCAACAGAAAATCCGTGCTTCCATTATATGTTTTATAATGCAGTTTATTATCTCAAGTTCTCAAGTTAAAAAAAATATTATGGAAGTATCGACAACCAAGTATTTATATATTTATGTCAGTAATATGACATAAAGGACAGAGAAAACACTGACAAACAGTTTACAATTATGATAAATTCATCTCATACTATTTTAGATACCTAAGTCATCATAAAACCCCAGGGGGGAAAATCACATGCAAAATTATTTCAGTCCCTAATAAACTATCGACCAGCGGTAGTTGGAAAATTTGGAGAAATTGCTTAAAGAAATAGCGACTGAAACAGAAATTTCTTCTCTGGAACTCTTGATTCTGATTGGTTGCCATTAGGACTGATACATGTATCGTTTCTAAAACAAAATGAATTGGGTATTTGCTCTTTGTGTGGCAATAACAATTTATGCTTCTCTCTATTTAAAAGGCTCAGTCGTTTATTTTCGATTTTCTTGGATATAAAAGTGGAAATAAAGATTTCCAAGAGATCTTGCCAAAGCCAAGAGAGACTCTGTTCCTATGAAAAGAGAAGTTCTCTTCGCAAAATATAGGTTCTTCAAGGCACCGACTTTACACCTTACATATTTCAGTTGTTTGTTCTCTAGTAAATTATTGTGTCCAAGTGTTACGAGAGTTCTCCATTTCAGTTGAACTAAAACCTTCTTCCCAACTTGAGCCATTATTGATGATTTGAAAGGTCGTCAGTAAAGTTGTATATTAGACATTACTCTCAGCACTGACTTATTTGCGGAATATGCCTGCTACTCTTTCTTGCTTTTTTACAAGGATAATATTTACTCTTTCACTGGTGATCTTTAATTTCGTGCTCTTAATGTTTAATTGTCAGAGAATGTTTGGAATTAGAAATGTAACATCACTATATGAAATAACAATACCCATTGGACGAGAGAGCATGCAGTAAACATAACATTAAGTAAAGCATGAGTTGGGTGTAAACTTCATATGCAAAATCAACATTCGTTTGTCTTAATGTTAACAGAATTAACTAAATTTCCATGTGCAAAAGATGTTAAGAGTCCTTAAACAATATTGAAAGACAAAGCTCGTTCAGTGGAGACAAATCCTCAGATTTCCATCGGTATCTGCATAGTTTCATCCAGCTTCATCCAAATCCATTGCGTTTTGTTTAAAAGACTGGACTTAACTAAGTTTTGAGATCAACTCCAGTTCACGCTTAGACACGCTGTACATCTTACTAGCTTCTCAAGCTCGTGTGCATGTCAGCTTCCTTTTGGAAAACTATTTATTTAAAGGCTAAGCGACCTCCAGATAAAAGGTACGGTGGTCTTATTGTAAGTAGTCCTGGTCTGTCCTCCCACTGTTATCATTATTATTTATTATTATTTCAATAGATGAAACCTATTCACATGGAACAAGCACACAGGGGTCATTGACTTGAATTTCAAGCTTCCAAAGAATGTTGGTTTCGACCTCCCACCTCAGACCCCACGCTGCAGTAGCAACTGATCATGATACGGAGCCAATGATTTTTCATCGCCCTGGGGGAGACGCGAGCCCGTGGCACTAACCACTACTCCAGTGGTTTTTTCACCGCGTGGGGACTGGATAGCTAATGGCAGCAACCATTCTCCATGTTCTTAACCAAGTGTTTGCGCCAGAAGTATCAGTATGATAGTCGTTTCTTTTGGAAAAGAGAACATTATTAGCCGACATGATCCTGTTGAGGCAACCAAGGTATGAGTTGAGGCAACCAAGGTATGAACACACCGTGAGCCTATCATTCACTAGTTCATTTATTAATTCATCTAAGTCCGTTCATTCATTCTCGAGATATTTGTTTACTCACTGATACAGTTTAAAACATTAATATCTCCCAACTTCCTTAGTAGAGATGCTAACTTTCTTTTTACTGAGTACAGGGCTGCAAAGATGGTTTGTATGTGAATAATGGATGTAGACAACCTTCACACCTCTTGCAATAAAGAAAGGCAAAGCTTCCCTTGCCTTGAGGGTATAGATTCATAAGTAATTCTTACCATGATTTTCTATCAGGACAGTGATTTTATTTTCAAACTACCAATGTTATTCCTTTTATTTTATTAGGAGATAAAACCAATTGTGCTAATAAAATGCATCAATGATTATCTAGATATATCAGAATGCAAGAGCACTCACAGAAAGCAAGCAAAAAAGATACTTATTACTATGATTCTTATTATCACGAGTCAGTCTCTTATAAAAGCCTCTTACAAAAGAATAAAAAAAAATTGAACGGGGTAACAAGAATAACAGTGGAAAATTTATCAGAAAACAGTAGATATGCAACGTCTCTTACACATTATCGAGGTTTATCTTTGAAAGAATTATTCTTTCCGAAAATATTTAAACTGTGTTCTGGTGAAAATTTTTAAAATAGAAAAAACTAGCTGGAATTAAATCTTTACAAAGCGAAACGAGAGAATTATTGATTCGCGAATGATATCTGGGGTACCAGTAACAAAACTGCTAATAGAGCTGTCTTGATATTACGTTAGTCTGTCATTTCTACGACTAAAATAAAAACTTAATTCTTGCTCTCATGGCTTCCTTTGTTTTGGTCCCTCTGTGAAAGCAATAACAGAACGCCCATTTCTACCACCGGTGAGACCTTTGTTCCAGCCGTTATCGTTACGTCCCGAGCGTCCATTTTGGCAAGCGGGAGACATGCCAGTTATAATTGTACCACACTGATCACCAGGCACCTGGCGCACTTGCAAACCTTAACTGTTATGATCCGAGTGGTTATTTGACTCCTTGTTTTGCGACGGTGTTTGGCTGTCCTTTCCTTCTAGACTATAAAAGAAGCACTTAAAAGCTGCGGATATCTGGACCCATTCCAGCGGCAGTGTTTCACCAGCGGTCGTTTCAGTGACGCTGGGGAATTTGCGCCAGAGATTTGCGGGATTGCTCCCTTGGCTATGAGCTGCGTGATTTGTTTCTTAATATATATATATACATATATATATATATATATATATATATATATATATATATATATATATATATATAATATATATATATATATATATATATATATATATATATATATATATATATATATATATATATATATATATATATATATATATATACTGTATATATATACACACACACACACACACAAGTGTATTACACGAATCGTAGATGCTCTATCGTATTTTGTACTTAATGTCCATAAAATCTTATTGCATGTCTATTTAAATAAAAAAGATAATTTCTTTTGCTTAAGAAAATCAGAAATTCTCGTACAAAAATTATGTATGTATATATGTATGAATATATATATATATATATATATATATATATATATATATATATATATATATATATATATATATATATACATACATATACTGTATATATATATATGTGTGTGTTATCTTTATCACTTACACAATTGTTCTGTGCATTAATATAATTACTAACATGACCTCATGAAGACTGCATGGTACCTAGCAAAGATATCTATTCAGGAAAAGCAATGACAGGGTTGGCCATCAGGGCTTGTAGGATTTGCAGTGTCGAATTCTTAGATGAAGAGCTAGAATATCTGAGGGAGAGTTTTAGGAGATTAGGATACCCTGAGTACTGGTGGGAACGGGCACACATGAAGGCAAGAAAAAACTATTGTGGGGAGAGGGAAGGGATAGAAAGGGAACATTTGAAAGGGAAGAAAATAATCAGGCTACAGTCCCGGACAACAACATTATTACACCCATCAACAGAAAGTTAGATAATTTCAAATTGATAGGCAGTTACAAAATCACCATTAGGAATAAAATAGTTAGAAACAAAAACTTGGTATAGGGGGGAAGAGGTAGTAGTGGGGGTTATACATGGCAGCGTGTCTAGATTGTGAAGAGCGTTACTTCGGCGAAAGTGGCAAATCCTGCAAAGAGCGAGGAAAACAACATATACAAAACGTAAGCCACTACAATCAGACGTTGACGGTTGCCAAGCAATGTTGGGAAAAAGACCACAAAATAGACTGGGAGAATATGAATTTTCTGTACATGAACACTAACAAAACGGCCAGACTGATTGTAGAGAATGCCTTCATAACGAGGAAAACAACATATAACATATATAAAACGTAAGCCATTAAAATCAGACGTTGGCGGTTGCCAAGCAATGTGGGGAAAAAGATCACAAAATAGACTGGGAGAATATGAATTTTTTGTACATGAACACTAACAAAACGGCCAGACTGATTGTAGAGAATGCCTTCATAACATGCGCAAACAACGTATTGGCAGGCAATACTGGAAACGGATTTGAAGACAGCCTATCAAGAAAAATCATACACTCCTTAATAGAAAAGAAACGCAAAAACACAAGAGACCACATGGACAATGCATAGCTGGAAGAAGCTGCAGGTAGAGAAAGGCCAAGGTCACGAGGGCAGGGGCACACAGGAGAAAGAGGGTAATCAAAGGATTAGAGGAGCCAGCATAAGGAATTGGAAAAACAAGGGCTTTTATATACTCCCCTACACATAAATACAGCTGGACGTGTCTGGCCATTCTACAGATACTTAACAATGAGGACATTTAGTCTTAGAAAGCTTGTAACTTTTCCTTAATAAATGTCTCTGCTAGATATCATTCAGTTTTAATGAGGTCCTATTAGTAAATATATATATATATATATATATATATATATATATATATATATATATATATATATATATATATATATATATATATATATATATATATATATGTTTGTTAAATATGAATTATATATATATATATATATATATATATATATATATATATATATATATATATATATATATATATATATATATATACACCTAAATAGTGATTTAGGTACTTGATTGATAGTCAATAGTTGTGTATCACAATAGGGTAAAGTCAAAATTTCTGCAACTAAATGCTCACCGTTGCTGTGCGTGTGTGGTGTTATCGTATGTATGCCGGGCATACTTCAGTGCTCCTCGTCACAAATGCCTGATACAGAATTCTAACCCAAATATCAGATTAATAACTTCATCATGTATCTAAAGGTAATGAGAATGAAGGTCTGGTATTTTACAGCAATATTTAAGCAAAATGCACAAGTACCTTGACCATTTCTGGGCTAGCAGTCGGAAGGATCTAGTTAGTAAGGAGTTGTCATGATTCAATTCCAGCAATAGATGGCAGCAGCTACTAAAGTCTGACGTTTTCGAAACCATTTATTTCTTTACATAATTTTATTTTCGGTTGTTTAGTCTTTTTTGTTTTGACTGATAAACTTCCAGTTATGAGAATGTTACAAGAATTCGGTGTGTTTATGTTTGTGAGAGAGAGAGGGAGAACTGTGGATTATTCTGGACTAATCCAGTTTGGAGCAAACGAAGTTCGGTCAACAGTAATAATACTAAAAAGCATTTCCGTATTCCTTTTCAAAACTTCTGCAGAAGAGTTCCACTGCAACTCTGCTGATAGGTAAATAGAGTTATAATTGTATTAATTTACAATTAACGAAACCATCCCTTACCGGGCTTCCTTGACGCTTTTATCTTTCTCTGTTCAAGACGTGGAACTGCTATAAAGCAAGGAGAGAGAGGTTGCGGTCTTTACTTCGCCGTGGAAAGGAGCCAAGAGCACTTAGCTTTATCTGTCTCTTTGTAGCCCTTGCTTGTGTTGCTTTCTTTTTCACCATTTTCTTCCAGGCATTGTTTCTCTTCGCATCGGTTTTCCAGTGGGTATGCTTTGTAATGTTCTTGCATTTTTAATTCAATAAATAAATAGCCCCTACCTTTACCAGTTTCCTACATTACTAGACTTCTGTCTTTCTTTTATATTTTATTTTTACATTTTTCTTTTTCCTGTCAAATTGCAGTTCTTGTTATCTACCCTTGTGGCTAACAGTGTTCTGATCCCCCTTTTTTTTGAGAGAGAGAGAGAGAGGAAAGCAATAAAATGATCTTTACTCCTAGCAAGTTCTCTGTTGTGTAAATGGTCTGTTTTTATCAGTCTTTTTAGCTTAAATAGTTATGAGCCTTGTAGAAGTTTTCTTTTTCACATGGGAACATCAGTTCATGTCTGAAGAACATTTGATTTTTTTTAGCATGTCACTTTTAATAAATTTGGAAAACATATAAAAAAATTTTTAACATTTGAAAAACATTTGGGGAGCGTTTGAAAGAATTGGAAAGCATATTAGTTAGTTAAAAAAACTGGAAAACATGTGTAAAACACCTGAAAAGCTGGAAAACATTTGAAGAACTTTTAAGAAATCGGGAAAAGAATGGGATATCCTGCTTAGTCCTTACATCTGAAGGTCCCGAGAAACTGACTTCAGGAGCCAGACGTCCTGACCTCCTATTCTACTTCCAAATTGACTCAGCTTTCAAAGTAAAATATTCGACTCGTTTCGTACCTCGAAAATGATGTTCCCAAACGCGAACGGACAAGTTGATCCGTTCCTTTGTCCCACACTGCTATATCCCTCGGAAACTGGTGGTGGGTGGGAGCGGAGTGGGAAGGGGTGTAGTTCAAGTCTTTCCTGTCACGTTCTGAGAAAGTTTGCTTTTTTCATCGTTAAGTGTTAAACTTTGGAGATATCTTCCTTTCCTTCCACAAAGTACGTTTGCTGTTTCTCTTATCCAGCTCCCCCGTAAAGGAAATTATTATTATTATTATTATTATTATTATTATTATTATTATTATTATTATTATTATTATTATTATTATTATGAGAAAAAAGTTTGATCACAATGAAGCCGATAATAACCGTGGTAAAACAAATGTCACGATTACTTGTGTTGAACAAAATGGTGATAATGAAAGGCAACGGAAAATGACACCAATGATTCAAAAAGCGTTAATAGAATATCTAGTATACGTGGGGAGAGCCCGTAAAAAAATTCAAGAGACGAATCAACAAGAAAAATCAGCATATGTAATAACAAGGCGATTGGTCGGTTTAGGTTAAACGGCCTTGTGTCAGCACAGGCCCCTGCCCAAAAGAGGGCCATTATGAGTGTTTTACTTTGATGAGATGTTGAAAGAAATTGGAGGTCTAACGTGCACCTGTGGACTCTAACAATCCAACAGAGACCTTTAGAAATACGTAGCTTGAAATCATTTCAGCTCGAAAGACCATGAAGAGCTCCAACTTTCTTAGCAGCACTTCTGATATAAGTAAAGATGCCTAAATTTAATATATAGAAACAAACGAAGAATAGCCGTAGATGCTACAGAAATAATACAATCTCCTGATTATTCATTGATGTTTGTTATGCCGATTATTTGAAGATCTCTTCAGCATAACTAATTTATAATTGTTATTAGTAGTTACAGCATGTAAAATAAACAGCACTCATACCGAACAACTCAACAAGTCATTACGTTACAAACCAGCTTTCCACAGAGTAGATTGCGCATAGGTTAATGTTATCATGGCGAACAAATAGAAGACGTGCGTAGAAATCGCTATTTCGCTTCCAATCACCGAAGTTAAGCACCCTGGATTCAACCCGTATTGACTGTGTATGTGTGGGTGTGCGTGTGTATGTGCGGCGTGTTTGTGTGTGGGCGAGTACGTTCCGTGGGTAGTCGGCCATCAGTGTACGTCTGGGCAATTGTTACCAAATCTATGTTACTAACGTTTTATTTTCCGTAGGGGGGTAGCGCCGTTAGTGCACCTCATGCGGTGCACTGTAGGCATTACTTAAGGTTCTTTGCAGCGTCCCTTCGGCCCCTAGCTGCAAACCCTTTCATTCCTTTGACTGTACCTCTGTTCATATTCTCTTTCTTCCATCTTACTTTCCACCCTCTCCTAACAATTGCTTCAGAGTGCAACTGCGAGGTTTTCCTCCTGTTGCACCTTTCAAACCTTTCGACTGTCAATTTCCCTCTCAGCGTTTAATGACCTCACAGGTCCCTGCGCTTGGCCTTGGGCCAAAATTCTACTCCATTCGTAACGTTTAATCTTCTTTGACTCTAATATATACGAGTAAAATGTAAACTATGACACTAGGAATAAAAAACAAAAGTTTAGGTAGAGTTTATCGCTTTCAATACAGTAAGGCATGAGCGACGCATTTCCTTTTCTCCGCTGGAAGATTTCAATTCATGTCTGACGCTCCTCCTTCATGGAAAGACTCACCTCGTGACATTTGGCGTCTCAGTTCCCTTTACATGGTCAGGACCATCACTCTTGTATATCCCGTAGCGGGGTAGTATCGTCAATGCACCTCAGGTGGTGCACTGTAGTCATTACTAAAGGTAGTTTGCAGAGTCCCTTCGCCTCTAGCTGGATCAGCTTTTTTAACATTTTACTTTACCTTCGTTCATACTTCATTTCTTTCATCTCGCTGTCCAGACAATCATACTCCCTCTTTTCACTTTTATAAGTGCTGAATGGCTGGAAGTGCCCAAGAAAACGAGTTTGCAGTTAAATTTTTACGGATGTGTAACTCCAGCTATGCTTACGCCCACCCTAACAAATAATTCGTGGCACCTGGCTTTCTTTGAGATGTTTTGGAACGAAGAGAGAAGCCTTTTATTTTTGGCTAAAGGAAAAACTCGTATTTCTCCCTTCTCTCTCTGAATGACGGACACCTTTGATGCAGGCACCCTTTATGATAGACGTGCCCCTCGATTCCTGTACGACAATTTCCAGGCTGAAAACTTGGCACTTTTCAACATCTACGAATTTTTAGGGGTCATAATTTCATGAAATTTTGGGGGTTTATTCAGTTTACACATTATCCTTACGAATGTTTTTCATACACAAAAGAATATAATTGTTTTGGACTTAAACTAGTCTTCATTTACTTAAAGAAGACTTAATGATATTTGTCAATATTACAATATACTTCAAACTGTAAAATGAAGTCTTTAGGTGCATTCTTATGGTAAATTTCATTTCACATCTTTAGAAGACTGTGCGCAGCGATTGCCACCATTAAGGAATTCCCAAATAAACTACATTCAAGAGAAAAATATCGTAAAGAAGACTTGGTTTTATAAAATAATAATAATAATAATAATAATAATAATAATAATAATAATAATAATTATGATAATTATAATAATTATAATAATAATAATAACAATAAACGACATAGCAAGCGAATGTCCGGCGCTTGCATAGAGCCAGTACAAAAAGAGGCATGATTCAGTAGCAAAAGCCCTCCACTGGAGCCTGTGCAAGAAACACCAGCCAGCTTGCAGTAATAAGTGGTACGAACATCAACCTGAGGGAGTGGTAGAAAACGATCAGGCAAAGATCCTCTGGGACTATGGTATCAGAACATATAGGGTGATACGTGACGTTGATTGACAAAATCAGGAAGAAAGTATCACTCATTGATGTCGCGTTGCCATGGGACACCAGAGGAGATGAGAAAGAAAGAGAAAAAATTGATAAGTATCAAGACCTGAAAATAGAAATAACAAGGATATGGGATATGCCAGTGGAAATGGTGCCTATAATCATAGGAACACTAGGCACGATCCCAAGATCCATGAAGAGAACCTGGAAAAACTAGAAGCCGAAGTAGCTCCAGGATTCATGCAGAAGAGCGTGCTATTAGAAACAAAGCGCATAGAAAAGTGATGGTCTTCTTTTTTAGGGGTAGGGTGCAACCCGGAACCCCACACTATAAAAACCACCCAGTTCGAATAGGATACCTGTGATAGACCAATAATAATAATAATACCAAAGGGGTATAATGCATTCATAAGTCAGATCTTCAGATGACGAACAGCTGTCTTAAATAAATATAGGTACCAGAATAATCAGTGAGATTCCAAGGGCATTAACAAGGCATCCTGTTAGTGACTAGTTTCTCCTCTAAATCCCCTTCGGCTAATATTTACTGAATTGGTGAAGGGTATATAGTCGTGAACTTAAACTGAAATTACTTTAATTTATAGCTGCATTAATGCAGATTCTGAGAGTTGTCTAGAGACAGTGTTACTACATCTTGTTACCATACTGTCACTAGACCTATCAGTGCCGTATGACTTTTACTTGAGTGAACAAAGAGAGCATAATTCATTTTGGCCAGATCTAACAGAATATTAATGGTGATTTGTTCTGGCATTTTATGAGAAAATATACATAAACACACACACTTTTATATATATATATATATATATATATATATATATATATATATATATATATATATATATATATATATATATATTCTTATTAGGTATTCGTGTAAGAGTGCACCCGCGAGTTGTCATCAGGGTTTGAACACAACTTTATTTTTCCAAGCAACGTTTCCCTTAATTATAGACGGAGAGAGAGAGAGAGAGAGAGAGAGAGAGAGAGAGAGAGAGAGAGAGAGAGAGAACATAAACAGAAGGTGGCGTCTGTCTGCATAGTTTGCTCCACCACAGAAGGCGACAAGAAACCGACGAACGTTCAATACTCATCTTGTGAGTCTGAGAGAAAATGGGCGCTGGCAGAGGCTGCAAAACAATTTCCACAACTCTCGGGAGTTTAGACAATGATTCGAACATCTCTCCCAATGAAATTGTTTCACAGTGGCGTTGGGAAATATAGGATCTTTCCTAGATAGGGACCCCCACGGGTTTTACCCCGTTACGTATCCACCTTCGCGGCGTGTTAGTACAATCCCGTTGAGGATTACCGTAAAAACATCAACAAAAGACTGTGAATATCATAAAGCTAATGACCCCCAAGAAATATTAGTCCTTAGGGTCACTATCTGGGAAAGATCCAGAATATGTTTTAGTGGCTTATTCATTTTTTCCTTGTCTTTTTTTGTTTTATTGCGCGTTACGGTATGAAAGCCTTTTTTTATTAAAGATATTTTTTGTTTGTTTTCCCTATTCACTGTTTCTCTTTCACTGTCTTGAGACTTTTCAATAGATGTGATGGCTATATTTTATTTAATTTCGTCTGTCTGTCTGTCTGTATTGACGTCTTTCCGCTTTGTAGTTGCGAGGCTTTTTTATTCAACAGTATTGACTGTCTCCTGGTTCGCTCTTTTGTATTAGAATATCATTAATAACTAACCCCTTTGTTCCTGAATAACGACACTCTGGAACAAAGGGCAATTGTTATTTTCTCACAACGTAAAACAGGGTTTTCTTTGTTGCTCTAATTATTGCAGATGCAACAATGTTATGACATCTGCTGAAATCTCATTAAGCTAGAGACCCCTAATCAGTAGCCGTATTCTTTCAGTTCAGAAAGGTCATTGCAAAGTTGGGAATATATCAGTATAGTTATGAATTTCACCGTTATCATAAAGTATTCCATAATAAATATAAAAAAAAAACAATATTCTTACTTTAAGTTATCTTTGTGCCGTGGTTCAAAATAATCTGAACTTGTTAAACTCAGAAACTATATTGCTATCGATGTAGCATGGCTCAAAGAATCCAAATTTGATAAATTTAGGCAAGTCAGGTGATAGCACTCTGCACTTGCAAAAAAATAAAAACTTTAAATACCAGATGAAGGGTATTTTGTGAATATATTCATTTTATTCACAAACTAGCTTGATTCGGTGAATAGTGTTGTTTATTCAATCACCAGGTAAGTCTAGATTTGTTAGGGTACTTGCAAGTGAAATGTGTATTGCGTTACAAAAGAAGCGATTGCATAGAATTTCTTTGAGTATGGCTTAACTCTAACTCTGTTTTAAAGCTATGTGCCATTGCGTATAAGAGGTAATTTTCATTGAATTCATTGTAGGACTTAACTCCGCTTTAAAGCTATGTGCCATGGCGTATAAGGGGTAATTTTCATTGAATTCATTGTAGGACTTAACTCCGCTTTAAAGCTATGTGCCATGGCGTATAAGAGGTAATTTTCATTGAATTCATTGTAGAACTTTGCTAGTATCCTTATGAATGGAGAGTTTTGAATCCCCTTTTGTACTTTGTAAAGTTGTCGATATAGACAAAAAGAATATCACACAGGGCAAGAAACATGCAAATGGAACTTCTCCCTTTAGCAGCTGGTCCTTGTATAGCCGTCGCGTCAGTTCAGGAACGCATTTATAGTGAATATATCGTCTGAACCTGAGAACCGTGACAATAAGAGAGCGCGCCATTTGTCAACGCCAGCTGCTTCGTAACCCGATATATTAGAATTTTCGCGCGGTTTCTTTCGAATCTTATCGGCAAATACTTTGGAGGTAATTTATGCCGTTTCTGTCTACACTAACATATTACTGGAAAACGGAATAATTTAAAACTAAGATAGACTGGTCCATTGCTTTTTATCTAAAACCGATTTTCATCAATAGGGTCAAAAGAAAAGCGTTGTATTCTGGCGCTATCAATGATGCTTTAGTAATGGTTAACAATACGGAAACAAAAGGATAGAATGAAATTGGATACTGTTTCAGCTGTTAATGAGTCACTGGCTATCAATATTTCACGTGGAACGTAAAGTTTTTCTGAAATATCTGATGGAAGCATTTTAGACAATGGGAAAAAGTGTATGTGTGTGTGTTTGTTTGAGTGCATGTACGTTTGTGTGTGTGTGTGTGTGTGTCTGTAAGTGCACTCCTGTCTGTCTGTCAGCCGATCATTCTCTGCAAATATATATATATACATATATATATATATATATATATATATATATATATATATATATATATATATATATATATATATATATATATATGTATATATATATATATAAATATATATATATATATATATATATATATATATATATATATATATATATATATATATATATATATAAATATATATATATATATATATATATATATATATATATATATATATATATATATATATATATACATATATAATATAAATATATGATAAAATCCAAGAAGGAAGGAAACACTGGAGTGCTGCGAGGCCTTTCGACTGTCTGTCGTCCTTTACTTAGCAGAACAACACTGGAGTGCTGCGAGGGCCTTTCGACTGTCTGTCGTCCTTTACTTAGCAGACTGTTCTGCTAAGTAAAGGACGACAGACAGTCGAAAGGCCTCGCAGCACTCCAGTTCCCTTTCCTTCTTGGATTTTATCTTTTACATATTCATCATGTTCCATATTTTCGTGATTCAGTTATACACACAGATTATATATATATATATATATATATATATATATATATATATATATATATATATATATATATATATAGATATGTACTGTATATAATATATATATATATATATATATATATATATATATATATATATATATATATATATATATATATATATATATTATATATATATAGAATCTAAAGAGGAGCATTGTGGCTATTACAATACATTACATATATATATATATATATATATATATATATATATATATATATATATATATATATATATATATACACATACACATGAAAGGGAATTTCATCTCTTTATTTGCAATGCCTAATTTACTAGTCTAATACTAACATACAATATAAAATAAAAAAAAAATTTAAAAGAACCTTAAAAAAATCCAAGCACCGTTAAAGTAAAGGGAGAGAATATGAGTGACAGCCAAAGGACGTGGGGGCCAAAAGTAACCTCAAGCCAAGAAGGGAGGAGTGGCTGTCACTTGACTGTTTAACTCTAATTGTTTGATAAAAATTTCGCACTGATAGCCATACTGGTGTTCGAAAGGCGTCTCTCGAATATTCTAATATTGGGAACCACGCTGGTAAATGTAAATGAAATATGAAATACGAACATTCCAGAGTTCTTACTAGGGCCTGTTTGCCACAACACTTTGCAATCTATGAATCCCTTTCTATTAAATAAGTAGAGTTATTAAACAGGCAAACGACTGCCGGTCCTCTCTTCTTGGCTAGAGTTTAATTTTGACCCTCGTATCTTGTGGCTGTCACTCATCTTCCCTCCTTTTCCTTGAAAGGCGCTTTTTTTTAAATTCCTTTTTCCTTTTTTTTCTTTTACTTTTATATTATATGTTAGCGTTATTCGAGTCAATTTTGTGTTATTACTGGATGTTTATATCTTCCAGCTTGATAATGGGGTTAGGCTTCTTAACGCTACGAATCAAGAGATGAAATACCATGAGTCGTCGCCTTCTGGTGTCCTTTGCTGTGTATTTTGCTACTGGTTGTACTCTGGAAGATTGTACACACACACATACACATATGTATATATATATAAATTTCTGACTCACATCAGGATCGAACCCAGGTCTTTCAAATGAAAGGCCAGACCAGGGGTGCTGTGAGTCAGAAATTTATTTCTGTACCAAACGTAAGTGTGTGTTATTTCTATATATATATATATATATATATATATATATATATATATATATATATATATATATATATATATATATATATTAAAAATTAAATTTAAATTTAAAGTCCTCCTGGGCCTCCACAGACCATAGGGTAGCGCTGATCTCCTGTTTCTTTGGCTGACAGCATGTGGAGGACAGGTCCAAATGCCTAAGACACGTGGCCAGAGTGTCGCTAGGCCCACCGTTTAACACTCCAGTCCGAGGGCTGGTACCTATTCTCCTACTCACCCTCGAGTTTTCGAACCGCTAGGTTGGCTGGCCACCGGGTTTATGCAATGCCATCATCCAAGCCACCAGTGAGCAGCAGGATTTGAACCCCAGTCCTCTCGACTGGTAGGCGAGAACCTTACCACTGCACCGCCATGACGGGTATATACTGTATGTATGTATATATACATATGTATATATATATATATGTGTGTAACATGTGTAATGTATATACACGCACAAACCCTGCACTCTTACCCACATACTCATGTACATATCCCCAAATATTCATATATATATATATATATATATATATATATATATATATATATATATATATATATATATATATATATATATATATATATATATATGAATCTATATATATATATATATATATATATATATATATATATATATATATATATATATATATATATATATTATTATATATATATATATATATATATATATATATATATATATATATATATATATATATATATATATATATATACATATATATATTTTATAAATATTTCTTGGTGTTTGCCTGCAGATGCATTTATTTGTAGTAATATCAGATGAACCAGGCGGGAAAGATGGGTGTATCGACCGTTTTCATGTCGACGATTCAAACTTAACATTCGTTCATAGCAGGGTAGGTAGCATTGGGGAACCCCATTGGAAAATTCCCTAATCATCCTTATGATAGGTGGCCTTAAGCTTTTACCTGTTCTCTTTGGCGAATGTTTTTGACAAAGTTTCAGACCATGAGGGCATGGACGGGGACGACCCTGTTTGTCCAAACTAGGTTGGACAGAGAGAGAGAATTCGGCCTTCGCAGCGAGCGCACGAAATGCGTTTTGGTCCTCCAATCTTCTGCCTATCGTCTTTATATATTAGTGAATTGTGAAGACTGCTGTTATCAAGACTTCCGATTGTCCGTTGTATGCGCAAACAGCCTGTCGTCCACGGTAAGTCTGGTTTTGGTTCAAAACTTCGTCGATTTACTAGCCTCTTTTTCTATATTCCTGTTTCTTTGTTTCATTCTTTCGCCACCATAAAAACCCCAAGCCCATTTCGCTTTCACGAAGTCTAGATTAAGCATAATTTATATTGTTTAGCATCATCCCATTATTCCAGGGAAGCAACTAGGAATTAGGGGAAGGTTGAGCAAGTTATTTCAAATCTTTATACAGCCTGTGTCGAATCCATTGTTCGGAAGAGCCGTTGTGTTTTTAATACCATATTAACGAGTAGTGATTGACTGCGTCCAGTCAGCGACGTTTATCGTAAAGTTGTTATTCATTGAATATTCTTTGTGTGGAGGTTCGTTTCCCCGACTATGACCTTAAGTGTTTAAATGGCTGTCTTTGAGGTTAATTTGTAGCTTCATTGACAGGTTTTGTGTGTCCTTGGCACACAGGGTCTTATAAAAATTACGTAACTCAAGTAATAAACTCATCAGCCAAGCCCTCATGCTAACTATATATATATATATATATATATATATATATATATATATATATATATATATATATATATATATATATATATATATATATATATATATATATATATATATACAGTAAATGCATATATGTGCGTCTGTGTGTGCGTGTCTGTCTGTGTAGACGGGTAGCCTGATAAATAGACAGATAAAACATATCAACATCAAAGAAAGCCTCTGCTCTGACTAACACGCTCCATATGAATAATAAATTATTGTTTGTATTATTCAGCAAGGGGGAATGCCAGGTTATTAGCTGCTACTTCATCGTTATGACCTTCATTAAAATTATAACGCGGGTGTTAATTAATTAGGTGGATAGTTCTTCTCACTGACAGAATTGGTGTAGTGCATTAGCGTCCGGAGCGGAAATATTCCATATCTTAATTCATGTCAGGTGGAATAATATCTGAATTGCTAAAGTTACTTAGTCGTTCTTTTTTCCCGTTTTTTTTTTCATGGCTGGGTATTCTGTTATTATACTTTAGCTTAATACGGAAGTTTTCATTCTTAGATTAAAGGAAATTATAACGAGAGTGAAAAGTATGGAAAGGAAGAGCAAGAAATGCTTTAATTTTGCGGATGAAATGCTTGAAAATCAGAGTCAAAATTGGAACCTTACTCTTTAGGTGAGAGTAATACCGAATGTTTTCGGGATGAAAAAAAAAAGACAGAGAACAAATCAGAGGAACGAGATTGAAACAGAATGCGATTCTGGGAGCAATAAAGAAGAAGAAAAAGTGAAGTGAGTTGGAAAGGCGTGATTAAGAGATAAATGGGGTAGGAACAAAAGGAAGACGGGAGAAAGGGAAGTTAATTTATCGTAACTGACGCGGTTAAAGGTAACTTTTAACCCTTGCTCAGTTCTTTGTAAATCGAAGCTTCAAGCAATTTTCGTAAGGCTGTAGTCGAGTTCAAGGGCAGAAATATATATATATATATATATATATATATATATATATATATATAGAGAGAGAGAGAGAGAGAGAGAGAGAGAGAGAGAGAGAGAGAGAGAGAGATTAATTTGTCATAAATCTGATGGTAAGATGCTTTGTTATAGAAATAGAGAGTGAGAGTGAGAGAGTAATTTCATTTGGCTTGAGAGAGAGAGAGAGAGAGAGAGAGAAAAGAGAGAGAGAATGTTCGAGAGGTTTACAGCGGAAGCGAAATGTCTAAGGTTTACAGGGAAGTCTCAGATTGAGAAAAGTCTTGAGAAAGTACAGAGCGTTATTGATATCTTTGAAAATGTGCTTAGAAGGAAAGGAAAAGACGTCATGAAAATACAAGAGATAAACAACAGTTTAATTGAGACAGTTTCCTGGATGTCTTAGGTTCTTGGAAGATTCAAAATAGCGTAATAAAATTATATAAAATAGGATTCGAAGAGAACAATAGGAGAGAATTTTTCTGCAAGAAATTTGATGGAATTTTCTCATGAGGATCCGACATTTCAAAAAATAAAATGAAAATCACGAATGGATATATATATATATATATATATATATATATATATATATATATATATATATATATATATATATATATATATATATATATATATATTTATATATATATATATATATATATATATATATATATATATGTGTGTGTGTGTGTGTGTGTGTGTATGTATATATATATATATATATATATATATATATATATATATATATATATATATATATATATATATATATATATGTATATATATGTATATATATACATACATACATATATATATATATATATATATATATATATATATATATATATATATATATATATATATATATATATATGTTAGGAACAATCATTTGTCGATTGTTCCTTAGTGGTTGTTGCCTCCTTTTGTTGTTTTTGTGTTTTTCTTGCTGGCGAGCTGTCGTCTGGTGAATGGCGTCAGACTTCGTCAGTCAGGTTCGTAATAGCAACAAGTCAGGTTCATAGCAGTAACGAGGCCAGGTTCTGGAGGGCAGAACGACCGATGGTCCAGGGCAGCAGCGAGTCCGTTGAGGTAGCAGCAGCAGGTATTCGTACCTGTGAGTCCGGTCCTAGCAGCAGAGCAGCGGAGAGTTTCTTAAGGACGAGATGGTTGCCGTGTCGGCTCTGTCATGGTCGTCGTAATTGGAGGGAGGACGTCAGTACGTTTCTTGCGGACGAGATGGTTGCCGTGTCGGCTCTGTCATGATCGTCGGTACTGGGAGGACGTCAGCACTGTAGCGGAGGACGAGATGGTTGTCGTGTCGGCTCTGTCTTAGTTGTCCTGCAGTGTTTCCTGTCGAGCAGTTGGTGGCTGCTTTGGTGTCTTCACAGGAGTTCGTCTGATTGCCTTCATCCCCTTCTTGATAGCTGGGTCTATCGTGTTATCTCTGCGGAGATTGATGTGTTTATCAGTATTTCCCTGTGATTTTATAATGTTGCATTATCGTTTATTTATTAAGATTATTTTGCTGCTCTTGTATTTGTTGGATTTATGTATTACGCTCCCGGCTACTAAGTAATTTTGCTGCTCAAATGTTAATTTATTTGAAGTTTAAATTGCTTGTATTTTGCTGTCCTTTAAGTAATTAATTCATTTGTAGTAATATTCATTTCATTATTTTAAATTAAATCTAAACCTGCTGAATCTGACTCACTGTAAATATGTAAATAACTAATTTGTAATAAAACTAATATTAAGGTAACTTTTTTTGTATTTGTTCTGCTCCTCCCTCCTTTGTTTGTCACCTCTCGTCAGTCATTACAGCCCAATTGCTTGTTTATTTTGAAGAAACTGTTGGTCTCAAAAGAGATCATAATAATATATATATATATATATATATATATATATATATATATATATATATATATATATTTATATATATATATATATATATATATATATATATATATATATATATATATATATATATATATATATCTCTCGACAAAATTGAGAAACACACGTTCATAGAAAAATGAAAAAATAGAGGAGCTTAAAGTCGAATATTCAGTAATGGATTTCAAAAATATTATGAAAATATTCAAAGCCGCTTAAAGTCCCAATAAGAAGGGATGGCATTCTGATGGATGATGGCACAGGGAAAAATTTTATTACCATTTATTGAGTTCAAGAAATATTCGCTCGGAGGCGTCGCGTGGAATTTCCTTGGAATATTATCTATGCGCTTCGTTTGCCAAGAGGTTTTTCCATTTATGACATCGCGGCAGAGAGAGAGAGAGAGAGAGAGAGAGAGAGAGAGAGAGAGAGAGAGAAAGGAAGACTGGTACATGAGTTGATCATCTACACATGATTATATTTTGTATTTATGTCTAAACACTAAACATCAGTCCATCGCCGAAAAAAAAAATTAAAAACATGCAATGTAGTGTCTCCTGGTGTTATAACAAAATTTATAACTGAAGCCAGATCATTTTAAACGTAAATTAAATCAGAAGTGTAATGTTATGAAGGATGACAAATGGAACAACAAATCAAAAGTGGATTTTACAATATTCCCAATGATTGCAATTCTTGACTATTGAGAATTACAAGAAATATTTTTTAGCGCTATTGCCGTTATTTTCTAAAATAGATTCATTGAGCATTCTCTTCTTGCATTCTTATAATAGCAGACAGGAGTACTGAGATGCTAAAAGAGTCACTGAAACAATTTGGGAAAAGGAGGGAAGAGGGAGGAAACGATTATGGAGTCCTTCAGGCTTAACTATACTTAAAACGCAATGATATTGGTACCTTCGTTATTACATTTGACAGAAACCGAACTTTTTCATGTATTTACTTATATATATATATATATATATATATATATATATATATATATATATATATATATATATATATATATATATATATATATATATATATATTGTCACGATGCGTATCAAGTACCTGGTTATTACACAACTAATTACAAGATTCAAAATATACCTCACTTCAGCCAGATACCTGAACTCTCATAACATTAATTGTTACGACTGAGTACTCTAAAGGTAACAGTGATCCCTTAAGAAAAAACTTATTTATCAATCACTTGAAAAATCAAACTAAGTTCGTCAGAATATGTGTGAGGTATAAAAAATTAAACTAGAAATCTTCTAGAGTAAAGGGCATCACTCCATCAAAAAACTCTAACTGTTTCTGGTCTTAATTCACTTTAGCAAAACTAAAAGAACAAAACATATTTATCACTTTGCCTTATGCACACACAATCAATCCTATTCACTGGTTATCAATAAATGAAACACTGTTTTCTAAAATGTTAAATACAAAAATTTATTTTCAGATTCAAAGTTTATAACTAGAATTCACAATTAATTAGAATTCACAATCTGAAAAATTTACTATTAGTTGAAAATAACACAAAACTCAATGAATTCTTGAATTAAATTATGAAACAAAACTAATTCACAAAAACTTTATCAGGAATTTAAATTAATCAAGTAAAAATTTAAACTATCAAGAATTACTCAAGATTTAAAAAGAAAATCTCAATAAATGAAATCAAGTATGCAATGTTAAATTAAGTATGCAATGTTAAATTAAGTATGCAATGTTAAATTACTAAGAAATATTTACAATGCTATGTAAATAAATGTTACATCACAAACATAAAAATGTGAAAACATAAAGAAATTGTAAATAGAAAAACACAAAAATACACGTAAGATTTATCAATAATGATTTCACTTGTTCAAAATTTCCTAACTTATCACACCATAACCTCTTAACTTATCATACCATGGTATCAATAAGTAAATTTCACGTTACCTTACACAACTTGTGAAACCTCTGTAAATCACTTGCTGCAGCTGCGTTGCACAATACACACTTTTTTACCAGGCGCCATTACGAACTAAATAACTTTGCTAAATTCAGATCTCAAAAGTTAATGTTAAAAGTGACCACAAAATTTACGTTAAAAGTAATCTCTTCCTAATTAGGAATGAGAGAGAGAGAGAGAGATATGGAACCAAATCGACTGGTCTCAGAAACCAGAATGAAACAAATTTTAGGATTCCAGTAATACGTGAAACAATTACATGATGTCATTAAAGCATTTTGGGTACGAGATACAAAAGTTCTAGAAGCAGGAGGTGACGTCATCAAAGCGTTTTGGGTGCGAGATACAATGGAGAAGTTTAGAAGAAAGTTACGTCATCCCAGCAAAACGTTTTGAACGCATCTTACAAAACATGACGTAATTGATCAGGACACGTATTCTTTCTCTCAAAGTGGCGAACGACTCAAAACAATGCATGCAACAACATGAAATCACTCGTCTTGAGCCCGTATGGGACGAATTGGCGTTTGTTTTGCAAATCTGTCATCGCTAACCCAAAACAAAGCGTTCCCTCTTATCTCAACTGATGACAACTGAAATGAAACAAGCCTTGCAGACACACACACGTGTTCACTACTACGCTATTACCAAAGAAAGATATTCGTTCTAAATTACGTTGCTATTAAAATTATAACAACACTTCTAAATTACGCTATCAAGTAATCATTAGTACTTTTGAGATCTGATGTCAAACTAAATATGACACTTCAACAACCATTATCATATTAAACATAACACATGAAAAAAAGTAAATGTCAAAATTATAGAGGATATACGTATTACAAGGCAACATCATGAAAAATATATATATATATATATATATATATATATATATATAATATATATAATCTATATATATACATACACAGTATATATATACATATATATGTATGTATATATAATCTAAATATATATATGTATGCATATATATACATATATATAACCATCAAATGAGATTTATGCTTTTAATGATCATTTTCTAACTTCTGCTACTACTACAGAACTACACCCCAATTTTTGACATTTTTCAACTTAATGATCATTCTCTTTATTTTCATTAAAAGCCATCAAATGTTTCTTCTTCATCGTCATTGATTTTGTACCTTCTTTCAATCATCTTCCAGTTCCCTCTTTCAATAAATCATCACAAATTAACTTCTATGCAGTCCAAATATTATCTATTCTCCAATTTTTGTTTCGATTTATCATCCTAACCACTCACTCCCCTTCCATTTTCTCAAACGCGGGGTCCTTTGCAATTTGAATTGTTAGTCATACTTGATATGTATCACATGGAACTCACATCTCAGTCGGATCTGATATTCCCTTGATGTCTTCTATTAAAGGTACTCTACTGGTGTTCTCTATACAAGACCTATGACCTCCACAGTGCAGTTATAACAGAATGTCTTTATTTTCCTTTCTTTAATCCTTATGAACGGTTTCTTTGTCAAAAGTATTCCTTGCTTCTGCTTTCGACCTTCATCTTTCTGGTTTTTTCTCCCCTGCCAACGATTTTTTTTTTCAGCCTCGTTCACTACATTACTATTATGAGATGTGGTAACTGATGAAAACCACTGAATCTACATTAAGTTCTAGACTGCATTTAGTTTCTCCATAATGTTTTCTTCTGAATGACCTTGTAGAAATTGGAGCAGTGCAAAGTTGCAGAATCTGCACAAGTAATGGGGAAGTGAAAAGAGAGAACTGATGACATTTGTGAGGACTAAAGCAGAGCAGTTCGGGCTCAAGAGAAGATGCTGAGATTTTTATCCACCGCATTTAGAATTCCGCGCCAGGTATGCTGAATGAGGATCCACCAATAGAGTCGTTCTCTTCCAGGCTTTTATCTCTTTGTTTCTAGTGCATAGCTTATGGTGTTTCTCCTTCCCATATTGCTTCAGTAATATTTTTGCAAACACCTCATTATTATTTTCATCAGTTATTTAATTGAGATCATTTACTCGAAACAATCAAACCTCCTCCCAGAGATGAAAATTTACATAGACTTCTTCTCAAATGTTGCAGCCCTCTTATATAATGTAACCAAAAGTATATTTTGTTTTGAATCATTGCGTCGAATGCTATAAATATTCTCTGGCTAACCCTTTATATATTAACATAGAGACCTCCGAGATGCGTGGTCGCATACAGAACAGAAAAATCGAGAAAGTATAAGAGGCTTTTCCTGCACTTAGAGAAATAAAAATAAAACGGCAGAACGCACGGAAAATGAAGTAGTTTATTCCGATTTAGTAGAAATTTATAATGCTGGAGAGTGTTGGCTTTCTGACCATCAACAAAACTGAGTGCCCTTTAGAAGGAGATTACTAATAGCGGAGAGATGTGCCATTATTTTATTTTGAGGTGGTTTTCTCAGGAAAACAGATTGGAGATTCGGGACCATAATCCACAACTGCTGGGTGGATAGAGGTTAGGAGCCTACGACCTGCTGGGATGAGAGTTTAGCAGAGGCATTTTGGTAAAGGAGCTCTAGATTGTAGGAGACTTATGTTGTAGACTGTAAGAGACTGTATTGTACGCACAACAGAGAAAAGAATATAACGAGGCGGCGAGTAAGAGGCTGAGTGAAGGTTTATTCTAATTTATTGCTACGAAATCTCTGACAGGTCAAGAACTCTTGCGAGCGGAAAAGTAGAATTTAGCATTAGAAGAAAACGGAGGGATGTCTATATACAGTCAGATGTGTTTTCTCACACCTGTTAACAATTCTGTATACAAATTAGGAAGAGGTTTCAATTACATATAGTTAGAAATCTTGCAGTGCTTTATAATATACATTACTGTAGTAGGCTAATTACATGATAAGTAGTGGTACAGAAGGACTGCAGGTGAGCCATCCGTGTGTGTGCATGGAATATTTGGTGGTGTTAACGTCTTCCATTCATGTGATTATCAGAACATAGAGGATGAATGTGGCAGCAGCTTTCGAGTTGATTATTTCTGTAACAAACTTCCCTACCTGAATATATATATATATATATATATATATATATATATATATATATATATATATATATATATATATATCTCAGGTAAATAAGTGACAGAAGTGAATGTTGTTCATTAATAGGTCATATATTTATTACGTCGACAGTTTTCGTAACGACATTGTTACATTCTCATGGCTAAAAGAGAGAGAGAGGTAAAAAAGTACTATTTAAAAATACATTCCATGCATTTTTAAACTGATCGCTTGTCTTTCTCTCTCTTTTCTTTTTTAACCTTAAGAATGTAACAATGTCGTTACGAAACGCGTCGGCGTAATAAATGTATGACCTATTAATGAATGACCTTCACTTCGTCACCCTTACCGATGTGTTCTGTGGTCTGACTGCACCAACATCTTCGTTTCTTACTTATATATATATATATATATATATATATATATATATATATATATATATATATATATATATATATATATATATATATATATATATATATATATATATATATATATATATATATAATCATGAAAGCAAATAATCCAATATCAAATTCACGCTGCCTCAAATATCCCCAATAGGGTTATCACCGAGGGAATTTACAAGTAAAATGGACTGGTACTGTCAGTCAGACCATTTATCACTCATAAATTCCCTTCGGTGATAATTCCATCGGGGATATTCCCGAGGTAACATGAATTTGATATTTGGTGACATTTTTTTAGCTTCATGATTGTAAATAAATCACGGTGTGATAAAAATTTCATATATATATATATATATATATATATATATATATATATATATATATATATATATATATATATATATATATATATATATATATATAATTTGCTCCCGGCCATGTTGAGATTTCGTTGACATTTACGGCAGTGAAAATGCTATTCTATTTATTTCTCAGTACCCGATAGTAAATTTTCGTTTACACGTAAAATAACCAAAGCATGAAAAAAGTTAGAGTGCAATGAAAATTTTCGATTAAATCTAAGTTATTATTTAAGAGGCGAAAGGAATTTGTTTTTTTAGTGAAATAATAACTGAGACAGAAGCTAATTAGCAAACGTATCTTAGACTAAGAGATGTCAATAGTGGAATGCTCTTCTATGTTAATGGAGGAAGTATTTTGAAGAGTTGTTGAATGAGGGGGGTAGGAGAATGAGAGGGGGTAGGGGAAAAGCAGCTCTATATGCCGTAGGAATGGAAGGGTTCGTATATTTTACAGAGATGCTCATGACTGTTAACGATGAATTGAAGAGAGGAATTAGGATTATATCGAACAAAATGATACTAAGAGTTTGTCGAATTACAAATGAAACGCTGTGTTGTGGCAAAAGTTGGCTTGACGGACTACCCAGATTATTTGAGGAATGTCTAAATGAGGGATAAGTTCTAATAAGTTTTACTATTAATAACCAGACGGTTGTATAAAGTTAAATGTAACAGTTAAGGTAAAAAGTTAAAGTCCTCCTGGGACTCTGTAGGCTCAGAGGGCAGGCGCTGATCTGTTTCTTAGACCGACAGGTCCCAGTGCCTATGACACGTGGCCAGTGTGTCGCTAGAGGCGAATAAAAACAGGGTATAAAGTCACTGGACATGGCTTGCATGAGTTGTTTTTAAATAAAAAATTAAGACAGAGGACAAAAGGACTCGTAGAGAAAGAGAAATGAGGGTATGAGCAGTATTAAGAGGGGGCGTAGGTCGAGAATGTTATAAAATCATTTTAAAAGTTTGAGTGGAAAAGAAAACAAGTAAAAATTCCGCCGAAGTTTCTCTCGCAATCGAGTTTTCTGTACAGCGTACAATGCTGTATGAAACTTTCAGCAACGGCACATGAAACTCTTAGCCGTGGCCCATGAAACTCAGCCACGGTCCGGTGGTGGCCACAGCCACGGCCCATGACACTCTTAGCCGCGGGCTATGAAACTCAGCCACGGGCCGGTGTTGGCCTGTGTTGTTAGTACCTATAGCGGTGCCAGAGGTACGATTAAGGCTAACTTTAACCTTAAATAAAATAAAAACTACTGAGGCTTGAGGGATACAATTTGGTATGTTTGATGATTGGAGGGTGGATGATCAACATACCAATTTGCAGCCCTCTAGCCTCGGTAGTTTTTAAGATCTGAGGGCGGACAGAAAAAGTGCGGACAGAGAAAAGCGCAGACGGACAGACAAAGCCGTCCCAGTAGTTTTCTTTTACAGAAAACTAAAAGCTGTATGTCGTAACCATGGACTTTAAAAAATCATATAATATATATTAAAATGAAGCAACTTTGAGTGTGCTGGAAACTCATTATAATGAAGCGTTATGTAGTAGTGGGTGCTAAAAATTCTTGTGATAAAAGTTACTGATCTGTAGCAAAAGTAGTTCTGGGACGAGTGTGTTATGCTTCTGTAAATTTCGGCATTTTTATAAATGGAGTGATGCAAGGAGTATGAAAAATGGCGGAAGAGGTAGATGAAAATCGTGGGATGAAAAGTGGAGACCTGAGTGATGTATGAAAGGGCTAATACCTGGAGATTATTTCTTGATGTGAATAGTGAAGAAAACGTTGCAGAGGTTACTGAAAAAAGTTAAAGGTTTTTATTTTTATAAATGGAGTGATTCAAGAAATATGAGAAATGGCGGGAGAGGTAGATGAAAATCGTGGGATGAAAAGTGGAGACCTGAGTGATGTATGAAAGGGCTAATACCTGGGATTATTTCTTGATGTGAATAGTGAAAACTGTTGCAGAGATTACTGAAAAAAAGTTAAAGGTTTTTATTTTTATAAATGGAGTGATTCAAGAAATATGGAAAATGGCGGGAGAGGTAGATGAAAATCGTGGGATGAGAAAAGGAGACGTGAGTGATGTAGGAAAAGGCTGATACCTGGAGATTATTAATTGAATGTGAATGGTGAAGAAAACATTGGAGAGTTTACCGAAAAAATTTAAAGGTTTTCTGAGAGGAAAGTCAAAGCTGAAGTTGAGGAAGGATAAGGTTATGAAGGTAAATGAAAACCAGGAAGATAGAATAATGAATCTTTACAAGGATGATGGAAAAATAAGCGCTTTTAAGTGTGCGTAATGGATGATGGGAGCATGGGGTGATGAGTCGCAGTAGTGTACGCAAAAAAATAAAACATGCGTATAATCAAAAAGCCACCGAAAATAGATCTTTCTTTCCCGGTCTGGCTATAATCAATGCTGCATGAGCCACGGCCCATGAAACTTTTAACCACGCCCGGTGTGGTGGCCTATCTTATATCGTTGCCAAAAGCACGATTATGGCTAAATTTAACTCTTGAATAAAATAAAAACTACCGGGCTAGAGGCTGCAATTTGGTATGTTTGATGATTGGAGAGTTGATGACCAACATACCAGTTTGCAGCCCTCTAACCTCAGTAGTTTTTAAGGTATGGGCGGACAGAAAAATGCGGACAGAATAAGATGATCAACATACAAAGCCCTCTAGCCTCACTAGTTTTTTAAGGTATGAGGGCGGACAGAAAAAAATGCAGACGAAAAAGTATGGACAGAAAAAAGTGCGGACGGACAGACGAAGCCGGAACAATAGTTTTCTTTTACAGAAAACTAAAAAGCGTTCGAATAAGCATCAGAACTGAAGGACCGTGATATTTCAGGAGGCGAAAGTGTTAATGCAAGAAAATAACGAATCGACATTCGCGGTGATCTACCACCACCATTACCTCCAGTGCCATGCGACGTACAATGCTTCTGTGAAATTCCGCCCATCATGTCATTCTTTTGCTGTCACTTTCAAATATCCCCACTCATTTCCAGGCTCCTGTCTCACTGGTCTCACCCACGTAGGTCTGAGCCTTCCAACTCTTCGGGTGCCTATAAGGAACCAGTTGACAATATCACATGCTATTCTTCTTCGTTATCTCATCCACATATGGAATTTCGGGAATTTCTAGTGGGCTATAATTTTTCACCCTATCCTGCTATCTGCCCGCTAATATTCTTCTCAAGTTTTTATTCTCAGTTCGTCAAAATTTTTTATGTAAAATATCATTGTCATGTATGTACAGCAATTTAGATCTTCCTTGACTATAAAATTTTACTTTCGATTGTAACTTCAGTCTGTTTGGTTTGCAAATATTATTTGGGTTTCCGATCATTTTGTTTGGCTATTTTAGCCTTTTACTACATCCCAACTAATTGGAACCTTCATTGTGTGTCATTGTTCCTAAGAAGTTGAGTAATTCATCTCTTTATTCATTTCTCTGTCTGTCCTCATTATTTCGGTTTTTCTTAGACTTATTTTAACTCCAGTCTGTCTTGAATTATGATACATTCTGTAAGGTAGATTTTTAAATTTTGTGATTTTTGTGATCAAAAAATCATCTGAGATTTCTAAGTCTGTCAAGTATATACTGTTAGTCCTTTCTCTGCCTTCTCTTCCATCTGTATCAATTTTATTGATAACCATCCCGCATTAGGGAGATGGCTTACTTTTGACTTATCTCTCTCTCTCTCTCTCTCTCTCTCTCTCTCTCTCTCTCTCTCTCTCTCTCTCTCTCTCTCTTTTCCAGAGACCAATCAATGAATTTGGTTTTAATATAAATCACTGCGCTTGTAAGTATTCATCACACCGAAGTCAAGAGAGACCAGGTTTTATATTCATATATATATATATATATATATATATATATATATATATATATATATATATATATATATATATATATATATATATATATATATTATATATATATATATATATTATTATAATCTACAGAAGTCGTGCCTTGCAGCTCCCCCTTCTCCCCTGATTTACCCTTTGTTTTTGAGAACCGCATTGCCGATCATATTTGACCTAGAAATCAGAGCACGGTTATCAACATTCCGATATGTCCTTTTTTTTTACCGGAACAGGTATTGAGATGACACAGATAAAAGGGGCAAGGAGAGGAAACTGGATGCCACTCCTTAAGAAGCTTAGCCCAATCCAAGCTGTTAAAACGGCCTTTCTAAAGGCAAATTAAGCTGCCTGAATTATCTTACCGCCGCAGGAAACCTGGGAAGAGGCCACCGAATCGCTGAACACCTGGCCAGTGACACATCGTTTGCACACGGCTCCTACCCTTGGCCACGTACCTAAAAGGAAGAGACTGCAGTTAGCTGTGGGAGCAGAAGCCATGCAGTAACAGTCCTCGAGGGACAGCCATACACGCGGGCGAGCAGTACATTTGCTGAGACATTCGTTCTCCTCCTGCCAGACTCCAGTCATCCTCGAGGGACAGCGTGCATCGTCAGTGTGATCGCCCCTCGTCATTCTTCGCCAGAAACCCGCTTCCCCTAAGGTAAAGTGCGAGTAAAGACCTTTCAGTCACGACAATTTGCCCTTTAGAAAGTTTAGATGCCAGCATTTCACTTCTGTCCTTGTGCCAGTTTATCCAGTGCCATTTCAATGTCCTGTGTTCCAGAAGTGTAAAGTGGTCATTCATTCCTCGAGTCCTTGGCACCCTCAGTGCAGACTCAAGACTTATTCTGTGTTATACTGTTCCTTTACTGGCATGTAATGTGTAAATCTCTCTTGCAGAGGGACCTATTCGCAGAGGACTCATCTTGGACTGTGCCTTGCCCTTAGTCAAAACTCCAGTAGAAGGATCTTCAGGCGTTTGCTGCCCCTTTTCAATTTATCCATTTTCCCTTTAAAATGTTTTTCTTTTGTAAATATAATTCTTTAATTTATCCCAAGTGTTTATGTAATATTTCCTTATGAAGTAGAGCCCTCAGCTCCTAAATTCTCCCCTTTCTCTTATTTTTTTTTTTTTACAATTTCCCTTTACAAGTCAGAACTCCAAGGCCAATTAAATAAAGTTCCGTTGCCGGCCTGTAAAAATACCAATAACAGAGGAAATACGTAAATATATATATATATATATATATATATATATATATATATATATATATATATATATATATATACATATAATATATATATATATACACACAAATATATATTCATACACACACACACATATATATATATATATATATATATATATATATATATATATATATATATATATATATATATATATATATATATACATAATGCATGTATGTATATAAAATATGGTATCGTGTGATTCTCGGCATGGATATGAATTCCAATGTAATATAGTTATAAACGAACGTTATATAAAAAGCAGAATGAAATCGGTCACCCAGAGAGAGAGAGATCTGAACCTAGGGTGGGGCAGGGGTGGGGGTGGGCGGGAGGGAAAGTGTCTGACTTTTAGTAGGAGAGAGTGCGTCCTGAGAGACAGTAAAAGTAAATTGGTGCGAGTTGGCCGACATAAAGCTGCAAGCTTCTTCTGGCCAGAACACGCGACTTGCATCCAGTTATGTTATACACTTCCGCTGGAGAGGCCTCTTATCGACTACATTTATGCCGACTTCCTCGCAGCTGGGCCTAAGGGCCTACTGCAACTCAAGGCTTCCGGCGTCTTTTTACTTTTTTCTTTGCCATGCTCGGCCGTTTTTTATTTTAATTTAAAAAATGATCTTTCATTGTGGAGTGAAGGGAGGTGGGGGCTATTGTCGTAGGTGGTGGAGAGGGGAGAGAGGGCGTTGTGTGTGGGCGGGAGATGAAGTAGGGAATTTTGTTTTATGGGTTATTGCTTCATACCACACAAATGTCTTCCAACGTTCAGGCGTGTTTTTCGTGGATACTGCGGCATGGGCTGGGATTGGTGTTCATTCCTATGGTATCATATTGCCCGAGCTTTCCATGAAACGCTGACTTTGTATGGGATGCCAGCAAGGAACAGAGAAACAACGGGACTAAAAAAAAAAAAAAAAAAAAAAAAACTGGCCTGGCTCAAAAAGAAAATTTTTTAAATCTCCATTTTTTGGACAAGATAAACAGCAAAAATGATACATTTCA
This sequence comes from Macrobrachium rosenbergii, assembly GCF_040412425.1. NCBI lineage: Eukaryota > Metazoa > Arthropoda > Malacostraca > Decapoda > Palaemonidae > Macrobrachium > Macrobrachium rosenbergii. The sequence goes on from NC_089795.1 coordinate 25,775,623, forward strand.
AAATAAAATTAATGACATACTTGCACGCATGCATGATGTACAAGTAACATCACCGACACTTCTCAGATACATAGGTATGTTAGTTTACAAAAAAGTTTAATCATGTGAGCATAATTTTTTTTATTTATTGTGTTATATAAAATATGCTGGAAACAATTCATACTTCACTCTGAAAACATAAATGTGGTCCCTTGTCGAACAGCAGGGTATGACAAAAATACATCACCCTATTTTAAAACAAAGAAGCCATTAGCCCTCTGTTGGCACAGACCTCAAAGCATAACAAAGTTGTTTTCATCGTTAAAAAGTTGTAGCAGAGTGCCAATAACGCATACAGTGGTGACATCTCATTCAACTACTATCAACTTTCGTCTGATGTACAACTGTTGTATATTCGTCGTGTTGTTCTATGTTTTAGGTAACAACGGGTTCTTGAATAAAGTTAAAATAGACTTGACAGTCACAAAAGAGAGTAAAAATGAAATTCCGACGAAGGTGTATTTTATCTTTTGTCCTTTACGTTTAAACATTATTAAAATGAAACGGCGTTTGTTTAACGTAACCTATTATGCAACATGAACGATTACTTCTAACATTCATTATTCATTATATCATCATACTTTACTGAATTAAGACGGTTAGCATTGTACAAAACACCTACTCGTGTATATCCCAAAAGTATATCAGAAAAGATTGAGGATCTCGATTCCCAGGGCGATAACGAAAGTGTTAAATGTTAAATTAACATGGGGTATGATGCCACGGCAGTCGGTATTCAGAACATTTTACTCTTTTGTTTCGCATGTTAATGGTGTTGCCAATAATAAAAAGAACGGAGAGAGAGAGAGAGAGAGAGAGAGAGAGAGAGAGGTATTTTGTGCTTGCATTTCAGAGAAAAATGCTATTACAAGAGTTGAAATCAGGACATTATTTCACGAAAGCATGCTATTAGAACTATTGTGATTCAAGTTTTCGTATGTCTACATAAACATTACATAGAATTTTACAGGAATTTTATACTTAAATTTGTTTTGCGCTGGTGCCAAACAGTAAGTCTCTCTCTCTCTCTCTCTCTCTCTCTCTCTCTCTCTCTCTCTCTCTCTCTCTCTCTCTCTCTCTCCATATATAGCATATATATATATATATATATATATATATATATATATATATATATATATATATACATATATATATATATGTATATGTATGTAATGTATGTATAATGGGGTGAGTATTGGCCACCTTTCCTCATGAACAGTGGCAAGACTAAAAATATAGATGTTTTAGGATGAGAATTTAAAAAAGGAAAAGTGGATTTCTTTGAGATAAGAAGATAAATTTCTTCTGCTCTTCTTATTGCTATGCATATTCTGGTTAGTAAACTGGCTGGAAATTCATTTTCCCTTCCACCTCTTACATACTCCATGCCCCACCTCCTCTCTCTCTCTCTCTCTCTCTCTCTCTCTCTCTCTCTCTCTCTCGTGTGAAGCTTATATTTTTTCTTTATTCTGAGGTTATTTGAAGTAATGTAATAATTTCATCTTTACATTCGACATACTTCGGTATAAGTGTTTCTTTTTTTCCTAAAGTAACCATATAAAAACTTGGAAAAATCCTCGGACAACCATTATTCCATTCACTTATTCTTTCGGAACCTTTCCCTTATCCAGACTTGTCCTACAAACTGAGGTCACCAACTCAGGAAAAATCCTCGGACAACCATTATTCCATTCACTTATTCTTTCGGAACCTTTCCCTTATCCAGACTTGTCCTACAAACTGAGGTCACCAACTCAGTCACACGTTCACACTGGCGTCAGTCAAAAATGATGATACTTGTAATCCTTTCAACTCCTGTCGTATTTTCATTTTTCAGCCTTTTCGTCCTCTTCATGACCCCGACAGCCAGTTCCAGTTCCATTCGCAATTTCAGCTTCTTTCCTTCTGCTGCCCAAGTTTCGCAAATCCGCGAGATAATCTCTTCATAAACGGAGGACTGCTTTCGTTTCAGAAAGCATCTTTTCATTTGTATCTCTTATTCTCAGAGCCATTTGTTCAACAACTTTTCTCCATTCATTTATTTCCTGGTAAAACAAATTCTTATTCTCTCTAAAATTCTGGTTCACCTTCTCACATCTGTTTTCATCACTAATCTTTTCTGTTCCACTTCCTTCTGTGCACCTGTACATTACCTGTACATTACCTTTGGCATGCAGTTGTGCCAGAAATAATCTCAGTACCATGCACCAAAGCACTTGGTGTCTTGAGCCCTTTTCCCTACCGTCATATATCCATACATAGTCTTTGGCAGTGCATTGAACCCATCCTCAAATACTACAAACTCCTCATCTACGTCATCTACCTCTGGATCTTTAACCCTCTCTCTTTTCATATATTCTCCTTTCACTTCATTCTTATTAAGCTCACTTGTCCCTGTTACATTTATCACTACATATTCTTCCCTTCCTCTTCAAATTAAATCAAATTATGATCTGTTACACCTCCGGTCATTCCCCATATCAGCATCACATTCAACTTACTCCCCCATCTTTGCTGTATTGGTGCATATTTAACCAAGTTCTTATTCATGCTATTTTCCCCTTTCAGAGTATTCTTTGGAAGCAATTATATATTTCCAGAAAACTATCTGTTTTCACTTACACCAGAAGCTTAACATACTAACAAAATCTGTTTGTGTCACGAAACATTTTATTTAAGACACTTCCCAGAGCCCCACTTTTTTATATTTAAGACACTTCCCAGAGCCACATTTTTATATTGCCCAAATACAACCAGGCAAAGTTTCTAATTCTGCTAAACAAAAAATCCCTCTTATTTTTTTCCCTTTCTTGATTCATGCACAACCATTACCGAGACTTATACCACCACAGTGAACCATAGGCATCGTTCTTAAGACTAGTACATTTGCACTCTTCCACCTTTCCCCATATACTGCTTGATACTACATGCACCTTCCCTTTCCTATTTATACACCTTTCCTCTGCACTAGACAATTTCTTTTTGGCTACCTCATTCCTGTATCCGCTGTCCTTTCACCTTTGCCATTAGATGACTATTTTTTTTAATAACTGGATCAACTTGCATACGTTTATTCTCATGTGCACAACATGCAGGAAAAATTTAGAGAGCCCCAAGAGCTGAAATCTTTTTCCTTCCTTTTTTCTACAATACCAGCTCAGTGCATGGGACTGCAAACTCCATGGTGCTGTATGTTTGGCGGATTCTGCTCCACACAGAAGGGCAAGAATTCTTTTATCTTCCTTTCCCGCCATCCGATGAGTTGAAACGTAGTTGTTATTGCCCTCAGAAGTGGCACTTGTCGTTTAGGTAGTATTTACCTCCACCTGGAGCCTAATGATCCCTCAATAAGAACCCCTCCTCTTTTGGGTACATTTTTTTGTATTACATACCAGTGACATTTCAAGCTACTTAAAAGCTGGGTGCAGTCCTCATAGTCAACAGAACAGAATATAATATATATATATATATATATATATATATATATATATATATATATATATATTCGTGTGTGTGTGTGTGTATATATATACTGTATACATATATATATGGCCATGTCTATATGGTCATTTACTCCTGTTGATTCATACGTTGATATGGAAATGAAATCTAATGACACAAAAAAGATTGCTAATGCTTTTGCTCCTAACGAAATAAAAATACACACACACACACACACACACACACACATATATATATATATATATATATATATATATATATATATATATATATATATATATATATATATATATTTATATATATTTATACTTTGTCAATCATCAGTGGCAACAGAGGATACATATGAAACCTGTATTACAGAATATTTCAGGGTTAATAAATGAATACTCCTGCTATTGAACAATGCCTAGGAGTCTCTGTAAGGCCGTTTCTCTCTGGCCCGGAGAATTACAGCCAGTAATAGCGTCAACTAATTAAGCAGATTTACGAGTGGCATTCAGACCACTTACATCAGAAATAAAGATTCTTTTAAATTGGGGTGAATATACTTCAGGAAGACTTCATTGTTACAAAAGCCATTCCAAGTTAAGGTTGCTCTTATTGCTTTCATGAATCACGAGGAACACCAGAAAGAAGCTGATCTCTCGGATGGACGAAAATATGTTTCCAGAAAGAGTTTGAGAGAAGCGGAAAAGATTCCTTTGAAATTTTTACTCCCTTGAAAATTATTGCTCAGGGAAAAGAATCCCATGACATTTCCTACGAGGAGTTTAAATCCAAACATAGAAGAAAGCAAATTAACTAAAAAAAAAGAGAGAAAAAGAAATCTTATGAGAGAATGTAAAGAAGAATAAAATGTTAAAGGTTAGCGCGTGACGCAAACGAGGATAAACGGTCAAAGGTCATCGGTGAGGATTCTCAGTCCTCTTAAAGAAGAAGCGGACTAGCACCATTTTTTTGATGAGTAGGAAAAATAATTAAAAAGTGTGAATGTAACTGGAACACAAAGTCATGAAAAAAGGGCAAGTTAAGATTTTTGTCATGGACATGCTAAGGAAAAATGTAGATATGAAGAAAAAAATCTTCGCTCCACGATGCACTTAATACTCCCTCCTGCAATTTCACAGAATCCAAGCATGACTTTTCTTACATTGTCGGAAAATATATTAAATGTATCGTAAAACTCAGTTCTATTTGCCTCTAGAATGAATGGAAGAATTATGAGAGTAACGTGCTGATGATAAATAATGCAAGCCAAAGAAAGGAATGAATACATTTAAACACATTCCTATCTGCCGAAGGCTTTGATAATTAAATCGTTCGCTTCATTCAATCTGGTGAAGGAAGCGAAACAAAAGATGCCGCTTGAGGGAATGCGAACTATTCTCGTTTAATTTCGTCTCATTATCGCCAGCTGAAAATCATCTGAAATAAAAATAAAGTATTGCCTTCTGTTCATTATTGTATTTTTATTATTTTACTTGCAGGTTAATTCAAAACGAAATAAAACTTTTCTATTAATAATTCCTCATTTTCAGTAGCTGGAAATAAAAAGGGTAAATGGAAATGAAAGCCACTACTTCATGCATGAGTCCATCAATCAGTACGTATTTGTACATAATAATTAATGTGGAAAATATTCCTCCTTTCAAACAGAGACTCCGTCCTCGTGGGGAAATGGCATTTTATCAAAAGACTTTACACGAAATTGGTACAGAAAATTTAAGGATTTAGCTGTGTTAAGAGGCGACAAAAAACTTAATATGAAATGAGTTTGCAACGTAGCAATTTTGTGAAAAACTTTGAAACCAACAAAGAGCTGGAATGACATTTATTAATAGACATGTGCGTGGTGAGGTTTCTTTTTTTCCTCCATAACTCTCTTTCAGCAATTTAAGTTGTTGATTTCTTCTGATTTTGAAGCATCACACTTGCATTTTAATGACGTCCTTTTATTTATAACAGCACAGCTCGTGTGGTTGTTAATCATTTTACATTTAGAATAATTAACATCTACTTTTTTGTTTGTTTTTGGCTATATCTGCCTTTTTATGTTCGTTTCATCTGGTTTTTGTTAGCAATAAAAATTAGATTTCCGCAGTAATAGAGCCATTTTTGAGGTAGGTTACAACTAATGTCAAAAAAACAAATTCCGATAGTATTCCGTTTAGAAACAAATGGCGGAAACAAAACGATTACCCCACAGGCAATTAACGTGTTTCATCTGTAATTTTAAATACGTCTGACGTCTTAAAAGATGTAGGAGTTGGTACATTTACTTTCTTTATTTTAAACCTGTTTTCCCCAGACACTAATATCGTCTGTCTCGAATATAAAAACATATCACTGAAATTCTCTTCAATTTTCACTCGATGTATTTTCTTGCATATCTTATAACTGACAGGGAACAAGGAAAGATTGACAGTTATCTGCGAATTTCCTCTCATATCTACCAATATATCGTAAACTCAAACTGTAAACGGAAACAAACCATCTTTTCATTACAGTGATTTCAAACACTAACATTTTGGGTAGCTAAATCGCTCGTGACATTTCAGGACATCTCCATCAAAACCAAACAATTGAACTTGACACATTTTCGTCAGCACGGATCCTTTTCTTAAAGGGACTGCTACAGACTGTCCAGTTTTGTGGTTATACATCCGAATATCCTCGAAATAACTGGGTTTGCTCTACTGACAAGTTTAGCGCTATCTCATCTGAGTGTTCCCAACCTTTCACGTTTTCTTTTCGCCATTTTTAGTTTTCTGTAAAAGAAAACTATTGTGCCGGCTTCGTCCCTCCGCCCGCACTTTTTCTGTCCGCCCTCAGATCTTAAAATCTACTTAGGCTACAGGGCTGCAAATTGGTATGTTAATCATCCACCCTGCAATCATCAAACATACCTAATTGCAGCCCTCTAGCCTCAATAGTTTTCATTTTATTTATGGTTAAAGTTAGCCACAATCGTGCGTCTGGCAACGATATAGGACAGGCCACCACCGGGCCGGGGTTAAAGTTTCATGGGGCGCGGCTCATACAGCATTATACCTAGACCACCGAAAGTATTTTGGTGGCCTTGATTATACTCAGTACAGAAAACTCGACTTCGCCGAAGAAACTTCGGCGTAATTTTTACTTGTTTTGTCAGTTTCATGAAGAGGACACTTGCCTGACATTCCTTGTCATTTCCAGTGACGAATGAAGTCTGTCACCGAGTTAACTCCCATCTTCTTTTCTCTCCCTCTCATTCCAAATCTTCTTTTCTTTGACCCTCCTTTAGGTAAAGGCATTTGCTTTTCTTCCAGTCAATCATGGGAAATAGATAAGTTGCTGAAGAATTTCAAAATAGGCACCAAACATTATAAGGTGTTTTTGTACTGTCAAAAAAACAAACAAGCAGTTTCTTCGTATCACAACTGGGCATCATACTAACCTTGAGGAAGCACCGATAATGGATGGTTACCCTGTAATACCCTTGGAATTTGAAGCAGTTGCCTTCAAATACATCTGCTTAGAACCTGGTGACACCAGAATATTTCAGATGGCTAACCTTAAATGTCCCGAGGTCTTAATGTCCTCGTGCATTGCAAATAAATCGTGGGAATCCTTTGTGGCCCTAAACTTCAGTAAGTCTCAACTTAGCAAGCCTTTCTGAATTGACTGGTCGCTTAAAAAGACTGTATAAAAATTATATTCTTCATAAAAGTCGTCCAAAGAACGGATAATCAAATAACTGAGTAAAACTCATTACCTCGGGAGAAAATTTAATATATTAACAAATAAAAAAGGCATAGTTATTCTGTTACCACTGTGGGTTGTTCAGTACCTCTCTCTCTCTCTCTCTCTCTCTCTCTCTCTCTCTCTCTCTCTCTCTCTCTCTCTGCCTTTCCAGTTGTACTAAGAATGGTTACGGTTAATAAAAAAGAAATGTCTGATTCTCCGTTAAATTAGCTTGAAACACTTGCTCTAAAGAGGAATTAAGAACCGCCAAAATCGGTTCGTCAAAAATGCAATAAATATTTATGTATTTTGAGAAAAGTAGACAAATTCATAAAAACACAAACATATTTTTTATAGATGTAATGAATAAAAGTCAGCTGAAGATTTACACTCAGAAACTAAACAGATTACCACCAGTGCAAGGGGTCTTTAATATCGAAGAAAAGAAAACGAAAGGCAGTCTGTTACCAGCAGGCCACTGAGCAATCATGATTTAATACAAGTGAATGTCTCCCTTGGTGAGGCACTCCTCGTTTCCTCTGTAAAAAAAAAACTTTCCACTTCTTTCTTCTTTCCTAAGTTATTATGTAGCAAGAAAGGCCAGTCCGCAGGGTTGAGTTGGGTCGAAGAAAATCCTTTACACGTGTGAGGGTCGAGTAGAGTGAAACACAGTTGCTTGCAGTTGCTCGTCATTTGTCTATTTCACAGCATTAACTGGGAGGAAATGAATTGAGAAACACTCGAGATCTTAACAGGATTGTCATTAATCTTTACAACACTCAAAAAAATTTACTTGAAGTCATTTCTAATTTTTATTCTCTCAGAGACGTTTATTGTAATCTCTCTCTCTCTCTCTCTCTCTCTCTCTCTCTCTCTCTCTCTCTCTCTCTCTGTAATATATATATAATATATATATATATATATATATATATATATATATATATATATATATATATATATATATATATATATATATATATATATATATGTACATTATATATTTATATATATTTACATAATATATGTATATATATAAAAAATATATGTACATATACATGTATATATATATGTATATATAAATACACATACATACATATATATATATATATATATATATATATATATATATATATATATATATATATACTGTCTTTCTCTCTCTCTCTCCAGGTGCCAAACATCAGCGCACTTGCCAACAACCAAGGCTATCATTAACACTAATTGGACGGGTTGCAAGATTTTGGTTGAAAGGCTTATTTCCCTGTGAGCAGAAAAGATGGGAACTTCACTCTAAAGAATAACTTAATGCCTGGCATTAGCGCGCGGACCACCGGGAACCGTCTCGAATTTTATAGCTCAATTTTTCCTCTCCTTTTTAATCCTTCGCATTTGTTGGATCTCTCTTTCTGCTTTAATCAGAATTTTTCATATTCTTGGATATTTTTGGGTAACACTGGTATTTTCGTTTTTTAATCAAAGCCGGTTTAAAGAACTATTTTGTGTATGTTAGGTGATCATTTGATGCTTTCTATGTGTCTCTCTGAGTGTCAGTGATGACTGTAATATTTTCATAATATGAAATGCCACTGTCTATGGTCAAACAAACAACATACAATTGGGAAAATATAATTAACTTTGAAAATATTTCATCAAACATGCAATCCAACAATGAAGGAATAATTCGTTTGCACTGAAAGGGAAAATGATCAAGAAGGAGCGAGAAGGTAGCCAAAGTCATCTTTAAATAGTGACAGTTTTTCGTGATCCTTATAAAAAATAAAAATTCTTGTACCCAAAACCTACATATTCCTTTGTTATTTGCTTTTAGTGGTTTAATAACTCCGAGAAATCTTTTAAAGTTAATTTTACCGGGGTTCTTACGTAAGAAACATGAAAGTATACACACTTTGCGTCCAAGTATTAATGGAAAAGATAAAGGCTATCCCTTTGTGCGGGAATTTATGGAGCTGGCTTTACGAAGGAGGTTTTACAACGCAGCCAGGAAGCCCTGTTGTGAATGCTTCACATATTTTAAAGCTAGTAAGAAGCCCCAGAAGCACCACAGTTGTGCGTTGCGTCTATGAATACAAAGTAGGAATCTGTGAGTAATGCTACTTTTATGCGACGTCCTTTCGATCTCGATTGTAGTGTCTTTGGTTAATTTACAAAATGATTCATATTCAAAGAATAATGCACTGATCACACAGAAGCTCATTAACTACACTAAATCCAAAAGGTTATTGCAAAACAGCAAAAGCAACTCTCTTGATGTGCAATGATTATAGTGGCATCCAGTCGTATTAATTGTCACATGTTCTACTGGAGAAAAATCACGTGACAGTTTATAATAATAAGGCATCTATAGCACATATCATTTCATCATTTGATTTTTCCTCATAATACTTTAAAAGGATAAATTCATCTTGAGCTCGCAGACGTGACATTTGTTCACAATTTTACAGCTGCCATGAAGATGCTTGCTTTGTGAGGCTAATGCCTCTTACATCTCAGTAATCACGTTTTCAATTAGTGAAATCATTCTGAGGGCGTCGTTCGCCCTCCGTTTCAGAAGATAATTAATAGAAGGTTCTCATTCCTTAACAAGTCATCCCGAAAGGAAGATGGTAGACTGTTCGAAGGGATTCATTCCTTGAAAAGTCTTCATACAGGGAGATAAATAACTTTTAAAGACAGTTATTCCCTTTGCTATCCGTGTAGACATCCCGGGATTACGTACGTAATCAATGGATAGGTTTGCTTAAAAGCAAATGGGTGTTACAGGCTAATAAACACACAAACAAAGCCACTCCAACATCTAAAAACATAACAGACACCTCGCACATCTCGAACTGTCGACCTAACCGCGCAACAACTCGTTGCTGGGAGAAAGGGCGCTGGTTACTAGTATAATACATATACATGCGCTACTGGGGTCTAAGCGATGACAGGTAGGGCAGCCGATCGAGACTACGGTGTACCCCAAAGCCAAATCAAAGTCCTTTAAAAAGAAGGCATCGTGCTTACCCTATACAAAATGGGAAAAAAGCACGTTAAAAGAAGAAGAAGAAGATTCCCTATAGGGAGTCATTCCATGATAAGCCTTTCCAAAAGGGAGAGAAATTATTTTGTATAAAACAGTTCCTCACATGGTAAAACTTCCCAAAAGGAAGGTAAACGATTGGCTTTAAAAGGAAGAGCTGTTCTCTTGAAAATTCCTTTCAGAGGGAAGATACAGCCTTCAGCTCTTCTGAGTCCTTCAACTTTAAAGTAATTAAGGTTTTTGTTACTGAAGCAATTCAGACGAGGTTTCACACAGACTTTTCGTAATGGATGGTCTTGCGCTATCTGGCTGGCATGTTCCATTTAATTGGAATTCATTTATGAAGCTATAATTTTAGTCTCCTATACAGAACTATTACAAAAGCCCTTACGATTTTAGCGTGGGGTGCTGTAATCAATTTAGACGATTGTAATTCAATTATGTTTGAGGGTGTTTTCTAGTGAATTTGTTTATTAATGAATGACCTTTTTTCAATAGTGCGTTTTATGCCCATGTACGATCGTGCAAATTTGTCGAAAACCCGTTTGGCACGTTCCAGATCCGAATATCGATTTTTTGGCGTTCAGGGGATGTGTTAGGGGGTGGGTGGGTGGGTTGAGGACTCAACATATCTGTGGAGCAATAATGGCAAAGATACAGCCGTGATACTTAGTGTTTCTGAAAGCTCGTATTCTGGAGAGGTGCCTCTTGGGTGTATTTGTTTATTTATTTTTTTTAAATATTTAAAATTTAAAATTACAGTATGCCATTCAAATTAGCCACCAAAATTCAAATTTCCTGATGCTCTGGTACGGAATGTTCTCAACATTAGAAGAGACACTGTTTTCTTAATGTTTGTGCATAGCAAGTGGTGTTAGGGAGAAGCTGGCTGACTTACTGTCAGTTATCTTAATTAAAATTATCACATACGGTTTTGGTTATCACGATCGTTGACCTACTCTAAATAAAGAGCTCTCATATGTGTGTGTTATATATATATATATATATATATATATATATATATATATATATATATATATATATATATATATATATATATGTATATATATATATATATACATATATATATATATATATATATATATATGAGAAGTCTATTCAAACTGGATTGTATCTAATGGAGTGTTTATTAGAAAAATTTACAAGCTTTCTTGGACAAACAGTCCACATTATCAGTATCCTTTACCATTAGATACCATCCAGTTTTGAATGAGGGTCCTTTAGCAATTATACTAATGCACAGAACAATTGTGTATATGTGAAAAATTAATATATATATATATATATATATATATATATATATATATATATATATATATATATATATATTGCATAAATTATGCAACAAACGACCTGAGCTGACATAATCACGGAGAACCTACATAGGCCTAAGAAACCATATCCAAAACCTAAATAACCTCCTTTCCTTTGTTACCACATTTTTCTCGATCTAGGGCGTTGCCATTGCAAAAAAAAAAATAAATAAATAAATAAAAAAAAAGTGTACCTTAGTTTTACCAGACCACTGAGCTGATTAACAAGAACTGAAATCACTAAAAGGGGTTGTATTGTAAAGCCCAGCCACAAGGGCAGATATGGAGGTCAAGGTATACAAAGGAAGGGGTAGGCCTAGGGCTTTATTCCGCAACCTGATAAATTATGATGAAAGCGAAAAGTAGAGGTAGGAGTCGTTTCTCAATCGGTATAGAAAGCGAGTGCCATTATAATACGCACAACGCTAACCATACCTGAAGAGACAGACGCTGGCACTTCTTCAAGCAATACAGTTTGAAGACATATAGCAAATGTATCCACTCAGAAGCGCGCGATCATATCAACGCAAAGCTTTTTGTGGGGAACGTTTTTTCCTTCTTCTTTGTCGTCGAGAATGATACTAGCGAACTCATTCCAATTGTTCCCGTTGCTGTTGCGGAGACTACTGTTCAACAAAAACCTGGGCCGGGTCAGTGTTGGGTGGTACTGGAATCAGGCGCTCTTGCATAATTTGCACATCATCGACGGTGGTTCGTCCAAACCAAAGCCTATTCAGTATGCGTATTATAATGACACTCGCGTTCTATACTGATTGAGGAAAGACTCTTACTTCTACTTTTCGCTTTCATCATAATTTATCGGGTTGCGGAGTAAAACCCTACACCCAACCTCTTCCTTTGTATCCCCTGACCTCCATATCTGTCCCTTGTGGCTGGGGTTTACAATTCCCTTTTGTGATTTCATAACTTTTTTGCCCCTGATAGGTATAGAACCGATGTATGAGTGAAATCATTAAATGCTGTTTAATGACCGGATGTCATTTTTAGCCGGTTTACAAAAATCCTTTGGAATAACATACACAAAAAGGTGAATTCGTTATTATAGGTATATATATACATATATATTATATATATATATATATATATATATATATATATATATATATATATATATATACATATATTGTTATGTATGGGGCTTGGCTGATGAGTTCATTACTTGAGTAACGTAATTTATGAGGCCCTGAGTACCAAGGGACACACGTAACCTATCAACTGAAGCTACATGCCTCAAAGACAGATGTTTATTAATGAACAAGGTCACCAGTCGAGGAGAAAGCCTCGACACAAAGAAATACAGTTAGCTAGAAAAATTACTTGAACAATCGCCCACCTCGGACATGATCCAATTTCCTTCACTTCAGTGAGTTTAACACAACGGATTATCTACGCAGTACGGTAAATATATTCTTCTGGGAACAATGGATCGAGACACAAGGCTGCCTAAATGCTGTAAATTACTCATTTAACCTTTCCTAATTCCTAGTTACTTCTTAGGAATAGCTGACTGTCGCTAAAACAATATAAATTATTCTTAATCTAACTTCTTAAAAGTAAATTGTTTATCTGGTTTTTATCTAGATGGTGGTGAAGGAGACAAAAGGAACTGGAAATACAGAAAGAGATACTAGTAAGTGACAGAGGGTTTCGAAGAAAAATTACTTAGACTTTGCTGTTATATGAAGGCTGCTGCGTATCAACGGACGATCGGAAGTTCACCATTAATTCCTACTTTTTACTTCAAAATAAGACGGAAAGACAAAGGGACGAAAGCGGACGCACAAACGCACGTTATTCATGGTATTCTTTTCTCACCAACCTCTCTGGGTCACACACAGGGTAGCGTGTCTTTATGCCCTTGGGTCTGAAATTTTGTCAAACATTTGCCGAACATAGTATGGAAAAAGTAGCTTAAGACCACCTTCAATAGAGGTTACCAGGAAACTTTTTCTGGGGTTAGGTTCCTAATGCTGCCTAGTCTTGCTATGATCATATTTTTTGAAATACCTGGCCTACCCTGCTAGGACAAAGATGTCTCCCTGTCTTTGTTTGTGTATTTTCTCTACAATAAAACTGCATAGAGGGCGAATAGCAGAATATTTACAAAAATATATATAAATTATCATAATAGACAGCACAAAGAAAAGCAGAGGGATTATTGACTTGGCATATAGTGTTGAAGCCTTGTTATGCTCGAACAGTTACACAGTTACTTGTTTATTTTGCTTTGTAACTGTTCAAGTATAAAAAGGCTTTAACACTACATGCCAAGTCAGGACGAAGGAATGGATTTCCCCCCAAAGATAAACACCATACTATCAACTAAGCACAAATTGTTGCATAATAACGTAATCCACCGGCTTTTCTTTGTGCTGTTAATTAACGCTAATCGTCTGTCTATCATGATCATTTGGAAATGCGCCATTGATTTCCTAATTCAAAGTGGGAAAGGAAGGGAGGAAATTCCGAATAATTATTATTGCCGTTATGCTGTGTTTCGAAAGCTCAGGAAAAACGTTTTAAGTGGACGAAGAAATTATTTGCAAGTTTTTGATTCATCAGATGAGATGATCTTGACCTCGATCTTGAAAGAATGTACCGATGTTAATGAGGTCTTCTGTGCTCCAAGGAGGGCGAGTTATTAAGACAAATAGCAGGAAATTGTTTCGCAAAGAGAGATTGAACTTGAACGACCACTAAGACAGGCTACAGTTTCTTGGATAGATAGATAGGCAGATAGAGAGATTGTATATAGTTTCTTGGACAGACAGACAGACAGACATTATTCCTAGTTGTTATCGTGCAGCTCTACCATTGTTGAAGCACAAAGCGAACTGATCAAAACTCAGTTTTAATTATAACTCTTTACATTCTATAATGAAAGGTAACCATTCTAAAACACAAACTCTCTCGCATGCTACACCATAAAAGTTAATTACATCTAAGGTTTTCTTCTACTAATCTATTTCAGAAATTAGATTAGGCCTCGTGCTGGATATCCTCAAAATATTTGGCAACGGTAAACAGCTTATTTCCTCTTGTTTAAAGATTTTTAAGAGCAAATATCAGCCATTGGTTATGTAATCACGAAATGAAATGTAATTTAGTTTAGTTATTGGAAGGAAAGTAGTTGATATACATTGCTAATTTCCACCAGGAGTCAGGTGTTTTTATTATAAACACAACTCTTAGGGTAATATTGAAGGAGATGATTTGTTCTAACATTTCAAAGCGACAATTTGAACTTCGACAGGGACTCTTACCTTAGTTTCAACGGCCTATCATTTTCAGATATAATGTTATGCCTGCCTCTAATAAAAATCTTTTTGAGTCGTTTAAAAACAAAAACTAAGAATCTTAAATCTTGTAAAATCCCAACCTGTTTCAGTCTTAGATCCATCAACTTTGGATATCTGGAAACAAAGGCTCCGCTGGGAGGGGGTATCTTGTTTCACTTAGGCAAGATATATCAGCGGTGACTCATTTTGCTTCTGAAGATTCGACATAAGAATTTTACCTCGATGGGAAACTCCTGTCTCCTTTCTCCTTTTAAGTGATTTTACTTGAGAATAGCCTTGTAGAGAAATGCTATTAGTTTGAGGCTCAAGGTCTTCCCGATATGAAACCTTACTGTCTTTAGTGCCTCCCTGACAATGTCTCTGTATGAAACATTACTTTGAAAGTGACAGACCACAAAATTGACAAGTTTATTGAGAAAAGATTCAGAGATCTTGCATCTTTGTGACTTGAAATATTATTCACTGTGCAGCTACACCATCATAAAGTCTATTATTATTATGACATACTCTTGAATTTCTATGAGTTTATTATATGGTTTATTAATAGAAAATCATGCTGGGAAAGTAGGAAGTATGGTTTATTGAAAATCATGCTGGGAAAGTAGGAAGTATAGGTTATTGAAAACCATGCTGGGAAAGTAGGAAGTATAGTTTATTGAAAATCGTGCTGGGAGAGTAGTATGTTTTATTGAAAATCATGCTGGGAAAGTACGAAGTATGGGTTACTGAAAATCATGCTGGGAAAGTAGGAAGTATGGTTTATTGAAATGGTTTATTAGAAAACCATGCTGGGGAAAATAGGAAGTATGAAAACCAAGCTAGAAGTTTGAAGTGGTTTATTGAAAACCATGCTGAAAGTACGGAAGTATGGTTTATTGAAACCAAGCTGAGAAAAGTAGAAAGTAGTTTATAGTTATTTTTAAAAAACCATGCTGGGAAGTAGAAGTATGGTTTATTGAAACCATGCTGAAAGTAGGGAAGTACAGTTTATTAAAAGTTATGGGAGTATAGTTTGAAAGCAAGAAGTATAGGATGGTTTATTGAAACCATGCTGAAAGTAGAAAGTAAAGAGGAAGTCAAAAAAATAGGAAAGTATAGTTTATTGAAACCATGGCGGAAAGTAGGAAGTATGGCTTGCTGGGAAAGTAGGAATTATAGTTTATTGAAAACCAGCACTTAGGAAGGATGGTTTGTTAAACCACTTTGAAAGTAGGAAGAATGTTTCAGTTTATTGAAAACCATGCTGGAAAAGTAGGAAGTTAGTTTATTGAAAACCATAGGGAAGTATGGTTTATTGAAACCCATGCTGGAAAGTAGGAAGGATAGAAGTGGGAGAAATTATAGTTTATTGAAATCCATGCTGGAAAGCTGGTTTATTGAAAACCATGGAAGAATTGAAAGTCTGTGCTGGAAGTATAGTTTATTAAAAGTTAGGAAAGTAGGAAGTATGGTTTATTGAAAAACATGCAAGAAGTATAGTTTATTGAAACCATGCTGGGAATGTAGGAAGTAGGGAAGTAGGAAGGATGGTTTATTGAAAACCATGCTGGGAAAGTAGGAAGTATAGTTTATTGAAATCCATGCTGGAAAGTAGGAAGGATGGTTTATTGAAAACCATGCTGGGAAAGTAGGAAGTATGTTTTATTGAAAGTCATGCTGGAGTTTTATTGAAACCATGCTGGGAGAAATTAGGAAGTATGGTTTATTAGAAAAAGCAATGGAATGTTATTTTATTGAAAACCATGCTGGGAAAGTAGGAAGTATGTTTTATTGAAAGTCATGCTGGAAAGTATAGTTTGGTTTTATTGAAATACATGAAAACCGTGCTGCTAGGAATGTAGGAAGTATAGTTTTATTGGTTGTTTATTGAAAACCATGTGTAAAGTATAGGATTGATGCTGGGAATGTGGAAGTATGGTTAAAACTATGCTAGGAAAGTAGGAAGGATGGCCATGTGCTTGAAACCAAGGATGTTGGGAAATAGGAAGAATGTATTTTTGGAAAGATCATGCTGGAAAGTATAGTTTATTGAAAACCATGCTGGGAAAGTAGGAAGTAATGGTTTATTGAAAACCATGCTGGGAATGTAGGAAGTATAGTTTATTGAAAACCATGCTGGGAATGTAGGAAGAATAGTTTATTGAAAAACATGCTGGAAAGTAGGAAGTATGTTTTAAAACTGCTGGAGAAAGTGGAAGTTGTTTTAAAAGTCATGGGGAAGTAGGAAGTATAGTTTATTGAAAACCATCATGGGAGGTATAGTTTGAAAACTAGAAAGTAGGAATATGAAAAAACCATGTGGGAAAGTAGGAATTATAGTTTATTCATGCTGGAAAGTAGGAAGGATGTTTATTGAAAATCATGCTGGGAAAGTGGGAGAGTATGGTTTATTGAAACATGGAAGACATGGGAATGTAGAAGTAAAGTAGTTTATTGAAACCATACTGGGAAAGTTTAGGAAGTGGAAGAGTAGGAAGGATGGTTTATTGAAAACCATGCTGGGAAAGTAGGAAGTATGTTTTATTGAAAGTCATGCTGGAAAGTATAGTTTATTGAAAACCGTGCTGGGAAAGTAGGAAGTATGGTTTATTGAAAACCATGCTGGGAAAGGATGTGGTTTGGTAGGAAACACATGCTGGAAAGTAGGAAGTATGTTTTATTGAAAACCATGCTGGAATGTAGGAAGTATAGTTTATTGAAAAACATGCTGGGAATGTAGGAAGTATAGTTTATTGAAAACCATGCTGGGTATATAGGAAGTATAGTTTAAGTGCTGGATAGTTTATTGAAAACCATGCTGGGAAAGTAGGAAGTATAGTTTATTGAAACCATGCTGGGAAGGTAGGAGAAGATGGTCATGCTGGATTGAAACCACAGGAAAGATTTGAAAGTAGGAAGTATATGGTTTATTGAAAACTCCATACTGGAAAATGGAAGTAGGTTTATTGAAACCATGCTGGGGAAGTAGGAAGGTATGGTCTTATTATGAAAACCATGCTGGGAAAGTAGAGTATGGTTGTTGAAAACATGCTGGGGAAAGTAGGAAGTATTTTATTGAAAATCGTGCTTAAATTGAAAATCATGCTGGGAAAGTATATGGGTTATTGCTGGGAACCATGCTAGGGAGAGAGTGAATGTAGGAAGATGCTGGGAAAATTAGTTTATTGAAAAAAACATGCTGGAAAGTTTGGAAGTATGTTTTATATGGTTTGTTGGCCACATGCTGGAAAGTAGGAAGTATGTTTTAAAGTTGAAAGTCATGCTGAAAGTAGGAGTATGGTTTATTGAAGTATAGGAAGTATTTTATTGAGAACCATGCTGGGAAAGTGGGGGTATGTTTAGAGAAAATGGAAGGATGGAGGAATACATTGAAACCATGCATGCTGGAAAGTTATAGTTTATTGAAAACCATGATGGCTTTTAAACCATGCTGGGAAAAGTAGGGAGTATAGTTTATTGAAAACCATGGAAGGGATGGTTTATTGAAAACCATGCTCGGAAAGTAGAAGGATGGAAAGTCATTATTGATTGAAAAAACCATGCTGGGAAAGTAGGAATGGTTTATTGAAAACCATGCTGGGATTTTATTGAAACCATGCTGGAAGTAGGAAGGATGTTTAGTTTATTGAAACCATGCTGGAAAGTGAAGGATGGTTAAAAACCATGAAGTATGGCTTGGAAAGTATAGTTTATTGAAAGAAATACTGTAGGAAAACCAGAATGTAGAGAGTATAGTTTATTGAAAACCATGGTATGTTTTATTGAAAGTCATGTAGTATTAGTTGAAAACCATGCTGAGGAAGTAGTATGGTTTATTGAAAACCATGCTTGGAAGAAGTGGAAGAATGGTTTAATTGAAACCATGCTAGAATATGGAAGTATAGTTTATTGAAAACCATGTTAGATTGGAAGTATAGTTTATTGAAAAACATGCTGGGAATGTGGAGTATAGTTTATTGAAAACCATGCTGGGAAACAGTAAGAAGTATGGTTTATTGAAACCATGTTGAAGGATGGTTTAGGATGCATGGTTTATATAGTTTATTGAAACCATGCTGGGAATAGGAAGTAGGAAGTGGAAAGAATAGTTTTATTGAAAACCATGCCAAGTATAGTTTGTGAGGGAAGTATAGTTTATTGAAAAACATGCTGGAAAGTAGGAAGTATGTTTTATTGAAAACCATGCTGGGAAAGTAGGAAGTATATTTTATTGAAAGTCATGCTGGAAAGTAGAAAGTATAGTTTATTGAAAACCATGCTGGGTATGTAGGAAGTATAGTTTATTGAAAACCATTAGGGTATGGTTTAAAAAACCATGCTGGGAAAAGTAGGGGTATGGTTTATTGAAAGCCATGCTGAAATGTGGTTTATTGAGAAAATCAGCCATAGGAGGAAAGTTATGTTTTATTGAAAGTCATGCTGGGAAAGTATAGTTTATTAGAAACCATGCCGTGAAAGTGCGTTTAGAAAACCATGCTGAGAATGTATATAGTTTATTGAAAACCATAGGGAAGGATGGTTTATTACCAAATATGCTGGGAAGAAGGAGAGTATGTTTTGAAAGTCATGCTGGAAAGTATAGTTTGTGTGTTGAACATAGAGAGTGGGAAAGTTTAGAAAATACATGCTGGGAAAATAGGATGTATGGTTTATTGAAAACCTGGATACTGGGAAAGTAGAGAAGTATGGTCATATTGGAAAATTGATTGAAAACCATGCTGGGTATGTAAAGTTTATTAGAAAACCATGCTATGGCTTCTATTGAAACCATTCTGGGAATGTGGAGGAAGTTTATTAGGTTTGGAAAGTATGCTTTATTGAAATCATGCTGGAAAAGTAGGAGAGTATAGTTTATTGAAACCATGCTGAAAGTAGGAAGTTTGGTTTATTGAAACCATGCTGGGAAAGTAGGAGAATTTAGTTTATTGAAACCATTCTGGGAAGAGTAGGAAGTATGGCTTGTTAGAAAATCATGCTGGAGTAATGCTTGTGAAAAACCATTCACCAGAATGAGTATGGTTTATTGAAAATCATGTGGGGAAAAGTGGAAATGTTTAATAAGAAAACCATGCTGGGAATTATAGGAGGTATGGTTTAAATGTAGCAGAAAGTTTAGTTTATTGAAAGCCATACTGGAATGTAGGAAGTATAGTTTGTTGAAAACCATTATTGAAAATCATGCTGGGAAAGTAGGAAGTATAGTTTATTGAAAACCATGCTGGGAAAGTAGGAAGTATAGTTTATTGAAAACCATGCTGGGAAAGTAGGAAGTATGGTTTATTGAAAACCATGCTGGGAAAGTAGGAAGTATAGTTTATTGAAAACCAATGCTAAAAGTAGGTAATGGTTTTATTGAAAGCCATGCTGGGACGTATGCTTTATTGAAACCATGCTGGGAAAGTGGAAGTAATGGTTTATTGAGTGCTGGAAAAGTAGGAAGGATGGTTGTGAAAACCATGCTGAGAAAGTAGGAAGTATGCTTTATTAAAGCCATGCTGGAAAGTGGGAAGAATGGACTATTGAAAACCATGCACAGGAAGAAATTAGGAAATTTGGGTTTATTGAAAGCCATGTAGGAAGTATGGTGTTAAGCCATGCTGAGGAAAGTATACTTTGTTAAGTATGCTAGAGAAGTTGTATGCTTTGTGAAAACCATACTGGGGGAAAATAGAAGTATGGTAATTTATTGAAAACCATGCTAGGAAGAATGGAAGTAGTTTATTGAAAACCATGCTGGTTGAGTATGCTTTATTGAAAACCATGCTGGGAAAGTAGGGAGTATGCTTTATTGAAAACCATGCTGGGAAAGTAGGAAGTAATGGTTTAAGTAATGAAGTTTATTGAAACCATGCTGGGAAAGTAGGGAAGTAATGGTTTATTGAAACCATGTACTACAAGGAAAGTAGAAGTATGTTGATTGAAATGCCCATGCTGGGAAAGTAGGAAGTAATGGTTTATTGAAAACCATGCTGGGAAAGTAGGAAGTATGGTTTTTTGTTAACGTAGGTTTAAATTTCTTTGTTATCTCTTCTGGACATTTTTGATCTTTCAGTCTGGAGTTGAAATAGAAGGAGTGACTGCATAACACATTTTGATTGCAAAATTATTATTGCAAACGGACTTCTGCCTGAAACTAGAAAAATGCAGCCTAATGGCGGCATTTGATCACTTCTGCAAATGAAACGGTCCATAAATTCAGCCTGTGCCAGGTTTTAAGTGGATGCATATGAAAAGAGTATGCTTCCAGTCATATTTACTTTCATAATAATTAATTTTACATTAATCATGTCCTAAAATATGTCAACTATGTTATACCCCTATTCTCTTAATCCACCCACATATAACAATTGATATCTCTCTCTCTCTCTCTCTCTCTCTCTCTCTCTCTCTCTCTCTCTCTCTCTCTCTCTCTCTCTCCTGTCACAAAAGCGTCATAATAGAAGAGGCTCCACCGTAGACAATTGGATAGTTGTTCGTTCGTTAACTTAATCAGCCATTCGTTTGACAAACAAGGTAGTTTGAGGCGCCCAAGATAATGAATATAATTATTGAACTGATAATCCAGTGACGCTCTAATTAGTTCCCTTCATTCTTATTCCGATTACCTACCTATATTCTATGATAGATCTCCGCAAACATGTTTACGAATTTTTAACTATTTCCAAGAGAGCATTACCAGCAATAATTTCATTTTTTTTTTACTACAAAAGAGGTTACTCAGTTCTGCAGTATTTGTAATTTTACAAAATGGCCAGATGCTGTATATTTGTTATCTTGTGATGTAAGAAACTAGTAAGATACTTCTGCTCTAAGCAATCCATGATATATAAGCAAAGATATCTGTCAATTCTGATCAGAGAAAGCAACTACAAAATATAAGATATTGTGCCTCTCAGATGCCTCTAAGATAATGCAATCCCTGTCCACAATAGACTACTTCCAAACTCTGGGGGACTAGACTTCAGAAAGATTTAGATACGTGATTTATCAATTGACTCTCCAGATAAAGTACTGAGCGAATGAGCTTGATTCACAAACCTTTGAATTCAGCGAGAGAATACGATAGGTGGAGAAAACCGAAAATTTGTTTGCATAATCAATGGAGTTTGTTGTATAGATGATCAGAGAAAAAAAAAGCCATTCCTACAACCAAGGAAAATAGCGTTATAGGTCGTGCCATACTTTAACATGTGAGTTACACGAATATAGTATATATTTTTTTCCAAACTGAGTGGTTATATTTTACATCCACCCCTTATTTTTGTATATTCAGTTTAAAAGTATGGTGAAATTAAATATAGACTAAAAGAGGATGAAAGAGTGGTGTTCCTTATTTCCAAGGAAGATAGAAATGAAGAAGAACTTTACAGAAAATGCAAAAGAAAACGCCTTTTCAGTGACTACAAACCCAAGAGGCGATTACTTATTTCTTCAGTTTTCCATTGTTAATTAGGGGATGCACTGTAGGCATTAAACAATGTTTTGCAGCGTGCCATATGGCCCCCAAAAACCCCTTTTTTCTTTACTGTACGCCCTTTCATATTATACTCTTTCTTCCATCTTACTTTCCACCCTCTCCTAACAGTTGAATTTCTAAATTATCTATTTTGTACATTGTTACACCTTTCTAAAATTTTTTAAGACAAAATTTCATTTCAGCGCTGAATGACCTTATAGGTCCCAGTGCCTGGCCTTTGGCCTAAGTTTTATATTCAGTTCATTGGTTGGCAACAAAAAAGAGAGAAAAGGAAGACGAACACATCGGCAACAGACGCAGTCGTTGCAGAATCCTTCTCTGCAAAAGATGGAGGCTTTGAGCAATATTTTAACCAAATTAACGAGGACTGGATGGAAAACCATTTTACGGTTCTTCTGTGTGTCTCTGTGTGTGTGTGTGTGTGTGTGTGTGTCTCTGTGTGTGTGTGTGTGTGACAATGAAAGAAAGATAATCTGTTCAAGTTTTATTTCCTAAGCAAACGGAGAGTAAATCAGTATGAATACATATATACACGCAACACACACAAATATATATGCTGCATATATTTGGTGTGTATATATACACACACACACAGAACACACACACACACACACACACACATATATATATATATATATATATATATATATATATATATCCGTTTATATATATATATATGTATATGTTTCTAGTGTATGATAAAGTGTTGTTTCCAACGGCAATTTCTCAGTTAATACCTATTCCAGCGGGACTTATAAATTTATACTTTTCTTCCTAATAAATATAATACTTTCTTTGAATCTTACAAAATGAATCGTCGCAATTTCTCACACTGCTTTCAGGGTTTAAAAGTATTATTCTAAGATTCCTATGAAGAACGCTTAGTCTCGATGCCTTGTAAGGCAATGAACCTAAACGTGAACATATCGTGAAATAAAGTATCAATGGAGTTCACTTATCTTAATCAGTTAATCAATGTTTGTGATAGTTTTTTTGCCGACTGTTGTTTATTGTAAATGCATGTAAAAAAAAAGCGACAGAGTTAAATAAAATACAATAATTAAAACGTAATTGATCAATGGTAGGTCATTATAGTCACTGTCAGACTATTATTATAAAGGAGACGGCCTGTTTAGGTAAATCTTGATTCTGTTTGGAGTAAGTTTCGGATTAAAAATTTATAATGCTGTAATTGCCAAGGCCATAGACGACGATCTCTCCAGGGTAAAACCACTCGTCAGATATTCATTGGATTTTCTGCCTCAGATCAAAGCCAGACGCTGTTGGCAGGTCTCGGCGAGTCCCATTTTATCCTACATCCTTCTCATATCCCGAACATCCTTGAACCTTTATCATTATGACACAAACCGTCAGACCCCCATTATCTCGTTCAGTCTTAGGTTCTTTAGTTCCTTATTGGGCAGGTGGGTTCCGTTCTCAGCTAGCACTCTGCTGGCCCCGCGTTCAGCGAATCTCCGACCGGCCAATGAAGAATAAGAGGAATTTATTTCTGGTGATAGAAATTATTTTCGCCACATTGTGGTTTGATTCCACAATACGGGTTGTAGGTCCCGTTGTTAGTAACCAGTTGGTTCTAGCTCGTAAAATAAATCTAACTTCGGGTTAGCCCTAGAGAGCTGTTAATCAGCTCAGTGGTCTGGTTAATTTAAACTTTGTATACTTAACTGGAAGAATCAACAGACCCAGCCACAAAGGATAGTTGGACTGTTGGTCATGCATCAGCGCACTTGGTTAATCGCTGGACAAACAAGGTGGTTAAAGTAGCACGAGATGATATATAATTGCCAGCTTGATAAGCCAGTAACGCTGATGAGCTTCGTTCATTCTACAATCCACTGCCACAACATATGATAAAAGCTTATTTGTTATTTTACTAACCATGATACATAATGCTGGGTCAGCTTGTAATAATTTTGCTATGACATCACCATTACAGTTCCTCGTTGGGAAGGTCGGTATAGTTTTCGGCTAGCACTCTGCTGGGCCCACGTTCGAGTCTCCGGCCGGCCAATGAAGAATTAAAGGAATTTATTTCTGGTGATAGAAATTAATTTCTCGCTATAATAGGTTCGGATTCCACAATAAGCTGCAGGTCCTCTGTTAGGTAACCAACTGGTTCTTAGCCACGTAAAATAAGTCTAATCCTTCGGGCCAGCCCTAGGAGAGCTGTTAATCAGCTCAGTGGTCTGGTAAAACTAAGGTATACTTTAACTTTACATAACCATTACTGTTAATATTAAATTCTACTGAATGAGAGTGGATTATTACATTTCATATTTGTAGTAACGCTGAACTTTCACTGTAACTATTTTCAACATAAGAGCATTTGCTGTAATTTTTTTAATCCGGTTATTCTCTGCAAAATGTTTTTCTTGCATCGAATGCCACAATTACCGGATTTCCCTTTGTAAAAGAGAGGCATAAGAAAGAAATTTCCGAATCATGTTAAAATGGTAAATACACAATAAGATGATGTTACCTTTCAGTGACTCGCAACTCTAAACCATGACTTGCAAGTAAGACGGTTTTATCCTTTGTTAGTGGGGACAAGAGAGCAATAAACAACTTCCCGGCATTATCCATATACGGAAAATATCAACAGATTTTCATTCGTGCAAATTACGTTTGCGTTATATTTACTGCTCACATAACTGACAATATAATTTCTAAATTATCTATTTTGTCATTTACGTGGCTTACCCACCTATTTCTCAAGACAAAACCCTCATTTAACTAAGAAATGCAGATAAAACGCCCTTTCCTGCAAGGGAGCAAGGTATTAATACAAAACATACAGAGCCAACGTGCTACGATTTATAATCTGTGTATTCACAATCCTATGTTCCATTACCAGCTTCATTGCAAAGAAAAATAGAGCATTATATAACCAAATTGCAAAAATGGATTAAACGATAATTAAACAGTGACACATGATAATAACGTATTGATAGTAAATAATGTAAGCCAAAGGAATGAAAAAAATGCTAAGCACACATTTCTCCGATACTGGTTTGATCACTTTGATAAAGGGAGCGGAACGAAAGACGCTGCTTGAGGGAGTGCGAAAAGATTTCACTCAGTTCGTCTCATTATCGCAGGTTGAAATTTATCCAGTAGGAAAATAATGCATTGCTTTCCGTTTATTATTGTTATATTTACTTTGTTGTCTAGAAAACTAACGTCGTTCCCAAAATATTCTGGTTCTCAGTAGCTGGAATTCAGCGGGACTGAGGAAAATGAAAGGCTGTGCTTCTTGCAAGATTACATCAGTCTTTATTAATATCTTACAAAATAACTACTGTAGCGCAATTTCTCACACAGTCTTCAGGAGGAAACAGATTTTATTACAAAGTTAAGATAGTGGAGGGCTTCAGAGTAGTCTTACCTCATGCTTCAGTAAATATTCGGAGAAGGTGAAATTCTGTAAAGAGGGGATAGCACATGATTCATGTTGTTTTGCTTCTTACATTTGGAATGTTTAATATACGCCTTTTTTGTTGTGGGAGGGTGGATAGAGCTACTTCTGCAGTTCTTTGTGTTAATTAGTTATTTGTCTATAAAAAAAATCAGTTTTCCTGGGAGACGAGGATTCTGTTTGGATAAGTTTCGGTTAATGTTTTAAAATGCTCTTCTTCAAGTATAAAAAATATCCCGATGATATCATTCCTTCGGTAACATTCACTTCGAACCAAACGATTGTTCTGTAAGTCTGTGAAAGGGAATTAAGCTGTTCATCGGTAAGAGTTCTAAATTACGTATCTACATGATGAAACAATCGGTACAATTAATTTCTTTATTCCACGTCTCTTCTCCCCAGAAACTCACCTTATCTATCTCGCATGTAAACAAGTAAAATATGTGCCGAAGTTTCTTCGGCACAATCTAGTTTTCTGTACAGCCGCTACAACGTATAATCAAGCCACTGAAATAGATTCACCTTCGGTAGTCTCGGTATAAGTCGTATGAGCCAGGTTCCATGAAACTTTAAGAACGGGCAGGTGGTGGTCTATTTTGCATCGTTGCCAGAAGCACGATTCTGGCAATTAACTTAAATAAAATAAAAACTACTGAGGCCAGAGGGCTTTAATTTTGTAGGTAACGATGACTGGAGGGTGGATGATCAACATACCCATTTGCAGCCATCAGCTTCAGTAGTTTTTAAGATATGAGGGCGGACAGAAAAGGTGTGGACAGAATAAAGTGCGGACAGAAAAAATTGGACAGAATAAAGTCGATCGGACAGATAGCCGGCACAAAGTTTTCTTTACATTGTGTAAAACCTAACGCTGAAATTCCATTTTTAATATTCCTTCGATATCTCTGCTTTCACATCCTATAACGGACAGGGGACAAGAAAGGACTGACAGTTATCGGAGAGCCTCCTGTCGGATATCTTTTCTATATATAGAACGAACCTCTACAGTCTTGAAAGAGTAACAAAAGCCTTTTTATTGTAGTGATATCAGACAATTTACGACTTTGGGATGGCTACTGCTCCAGTAACATTGCAGGAAATCTCCACCAATCGCCAAAAGAAATTTGACTCAAAAAAGAGAAGAAATATATTCTTTTCTTGGTACATAGGGGATTTTGTGGTTCATATATCTGAATATCCACGCCTCCTGTGTTTGCTCTTTTCAGACATTTAGCGCTATCTCCTCTTAGTTCTCCCAGGCTTTCACCCTTTTTTTTCCCCCATTTTTTTTTCTGCTTCAACATTTTGCATTAAAAGGGACACATCCGTGATGCTCTGTGTCAGTTCCAGTACGAATGGAGTTTCTCACTGGATAAACCCCAAGTTCTCTCTCTCTCTCTCTCTCTCTCTCTCTCTCTCTCTCCATTCCAAACTAGAAGGTGCTCGGTATCGCTCGCATTTGCTAGTTCCCATTTCCGTTTCATAACCATACTCATACCCATATCTGTATGATACCCATACCCGTATCCATACCATACCCATACCCATGTAACTACCCATACCATATAACCCATTTCCATACCCAACCCATATCCGTTCCAAAACCCATATTTAAATCCGTCAGCGCCAAATACCCATACCTTTTGAAAAAACCAGAAAAACATTTATTTCCTGTTGCAAAAATATTTATTTTTGTACCCCAATTTTTGAAGTAAGTTATTGAAAACTAACCCATACCTACTTTGTCAACTCGCGTGTCATACCGAATAATTGTTTACCAGCATTTATAGCTTTTTTTATGATCTTGTTCCAGTCGAAGATATTCAATGAATAAATTGTTGTAGTTATGACCAAGTTTATAATTTCCGTTATTTTTAAATGTATATTCCATACCAGGCATACCCGAAATTGCAACTTCATTGTCTTTAAAAGACTTATTAACATCATCAATAGGAACGAAAGCTGCAACTTGTCTTGCAAAATAAGCGCATGCTTTCATTATGTATAGGCTTGCTTAGATTCCTCAGTCCAAAACCCATACAACCTACCCATACCCATATCCTATACAGGTTCCAAATACCCATATCCATAACTTGATAGAAGAGATTACCCGTACCATACCCATGCTCAGTACCCATACCCATACCGATCATAGCCCATGATCTCCATTGTGTCCTATACCATTCGGGTAAAACGGTCCATACTTTCTTCTATTACCCATACCCATATCTGTACCAACTTTCTTTGAATACCCATATCCATAACTGTACCATACCCATATCAACATGAAGTATCCCATACCCATACCTAAGCGATACCCCATACCCATGCTTTGAAAAACATTATTACCATTTCATACCCATGCCCATGTACCTATTTTACGAATTTAACTCTTGGTGTTTTTGTTTATAATTTCCTTTTAAATGTATTTGCGCTGAATGAACCCATAACCATACCATTTGTACCATACATACCATGCCCATACCATATCCGTTCCATACCCGTACCATACCATGCCATACCCATATAATAATAGTCAGCAAAAGTCTCCGGGCAGCACCAACCCAGTGCTTACCCATATCTCGCCATACCCATCATATACAAACAACATGACCATATCTACGGGCAGCACCAGGGTGGTATACAAGCAACTGACCATGCATTGCTGATGTTAAGGAGCAGCTGGTTTTCGAACCAATGCCGGCGCCATTGGCAGTTCCGGACCATCACCAGTAGTGCCTGCTTTTGTTCTAGAATTACCCGCTGAGTCCATTTCGAAACGAAAATCACAAAGCTCAGCCAAAAATCCTTTATTATATACCGTTGGGTCACTTAATATTGAAAATTTTTGGACAATTATTATTAAAAATATTGTTCTTGAAAGACGCCTTCACAACTCCAGGATCCTTTGAAGCAGTCTTTAGCTCCTGAAGCATTCCTGTAGAAACACCCATTGGATTATAATGTCATCTTAATAAATCTTAAAAGGTCCAGTTGTATAACATGAGTAGTATTTACTGTGATCCTCATAATGCAGGTGGTTCTTAGTTACCACCTGAGGTTAATTAGGCTTCATACATTCTAAAGGTCAAGCTAGTTGTATTTTGATTTGAAAAAAATGTACATTACTTTTAATAAAAAAATGATGTCCTTACAAATCTGTAACATTTTGTTAATAGTACTCAATCTCAACACATTTTATTTCATCACAAAACATGGAAAAGGAAAGGGGAAGGGAGTGGGGAGGGAAGAAGGATGGGAAAAGGAAGAGGGGGAAGGAGGGGAGGGAAGGAGAGAAGGGGAAGGAAAGAGGGGAAGGAGGGGGAGGAGGAGGAGGGGAAAGGGGGAGGGGTAGGACACACAGGAGGAGGACACAACAATACACACAGAAAGGCAGCCAAGGAAATTAATATAATAGATGTTGTTGTCTCTGTACCTCCTCCAGGTACAAGTATTGGTTTTTCTTTCAGTTAACTGTGGTACATAAAGTAATCACTGAAGCATTTCAAAAGGGGAACCAAATATCCTAATGAGATCATTTATAGAGTAAAAGAAAAAAAAAACTTCATTCCATAACTCAACACTATACTAAGCTTTAAAGAAACACTGACAGTGGATAGGAATCCAGTAGCATCTGTGGAATTTCAAACAGTTACTTTCAAATACATACACTTCGACACCAGAATATTTCAGACTGCTAAACTTAAAATGTTCCGACGTCGAAGTCTTATTGCATTGCAAATAACTCTTGGGAATTTTTCATGGCCCCGCCATGTCAGTGTCTCTAAACCTAGCAAGCCCTTCTGAAGCGACTAGTCAATTACAAGGCTGTGTAAAAAAAAAAAAAATTAACTTGCATCCAAATTCTTCTTCATAGAAGTTTTGCATAGAAGTCCTCCAAATAACGAATATTCAAAGAGCAGACTAAAACTGATTAAATTGGGAGAAAATTTGGTAATCTATTAACAAATAATAAAGCCATATGACATGTTAGTATTTCAGGTCTTTCGATACTTATTATTGTTCTCTCTCTCTCTCTCTCTCTCTCTCTCTCTCTCTCTCTCTCTCTCTCTCTCTCTCTCTCCAGGTGTGAAACACGTCTGGCTTACTTGCCAGACACCGTGGTTATCATTGACACTAATTGGATGGGTCGCAAGATTTTGGTTAAAAGGCTTGTATCCCTGTAACGGCGAGAGATAGGAGACATCACTCTTGAGAATAATCTAAAGCCTGGCATTATCACGCGGGCCGCCGGGAACCTTCTCGAATTTTATAGCTCAATTTTTCCTTTCCTTTTTAATCCCTGGAATATCTTGGATTTCTCTTTCTGCTTTAGTCAGAGCTGATTTTAGTTTTAATTTTCTGTAAAAAAAAAGAAAAAACTATTGTGACGGCTTTGTCTGTCCGTCCTGCACGTTTTTCTGTCCGCCCTCAGATCTTAAAAACTACTGAGGCTAGAGGGCTGCAAATTGGTATGTAGGTCATCCACCCTCCAATCATCAAATATACCAAATTGCAGCCTTCTACTCTGAGTAGTTTCTTATTTTATTTAAGGTTAAAGTTAGCCATAATCGTGCATCTGGTAACGCTATAGCACTGGCCACCACACGGCCGTGGCTGAAAGCTTTTTGGGCCACGGCTCATACAACATTATACACTGTACAGAAAACTCGACTTCGCCGAAGAAACTTCTGCGCATTTTTTACTTGTTGGATATTGGAGCGCAGAACTAAAATATTCCTTTTTAAATATCGCGCCTGTGAACAAATATTTTAGGTATTAGAGGATGATTATGTAATGTTATTCCAGGGGCCTCTCTGTTTGTCATTGTTAATTGTAATTTTTCATACTTACAAATGCAACTTATTCTGTCCTACCTGCAACCTTACAGTAATGCTCTTGAGAAAATATGGGAAATTTTACGCATAGAGTAACACAATACATTCATTGCAAAAATATTTCTTTTGAAATGAGGGAAAAAAAGAGTTAAGTAAGAAAATAGAGGGTTTTTGGCTAAGATCATCTTTAAATACTGATTTCCTATAAATTTATCCCTATAAAATAAATCCTATTACACCCAAAAGCTCGTGAATGTTTCCTCATTTCCAAGGTTTGTAATGAAGTATCTCCAGACCTTTGTAGAACTTACATTTTCCCTTGTAATTTCTTTTGTGGTCTAATAAACTCTGAGAGTTCTTTTAAAGTTTGTCGCCTCGGCATTCATGTACACAGAGTAGCAGTCAGTGACTATAGCTAGTCCTGTGCAGCGTTCCATCATCTCAAGTTATAGTGTTCTTAACTAATTTGCAAAAGGATTTCATTCAAAGAATAATTGCTTGATCATATAAATTCCCTCTAACTAGATTAGGTCTAAGTGGCTATTGCGTAACTGTAAAAGTATCTTTCCTAATATGCAATAAATGTAGCGACATTCAGTCGTATGAATGGTACTTTGTACTCGTATATTGAAGGGCAATCAGATGACAGATGATAAATAAAACTAAGACGTTTGAATAGCACATCCCTTTATCATTTGATTTTTATTAAAAATTCAGTGGGTGATTAATTCTAAATTCATTTTGCTTCTTAAAAAACGAAATTTTCATCTCGTGTTCTCAGAAAGGAATTTTGCGCATTATATTTAGTGCGTTTTCAGAATTTTCCAGATATCGTAAAATTAATAACTTTGCGAGGCTAATGCCCTCTTGGATCTCGATAATCACGTTTTCAATTAGCAAACTCATCCTGAGGAGGTTCTCATTCCTTAAGCAGTCATCCTGAAAGGGAGATGACAGACTGTAAGAAGGGATTATTCCTTTATAATTTTTCGGACAAGGAGATAAATGCTTTTCAAAGACAGAGTTTTCCCAGGAGTAATTCATCCCTTAATAAATCTTTCCTAAAGGAAAAAAAATTTATAAGAGAGATCTTCACATGATAAATCATCCCAAAAGCAGACGACTTTAGAAGCAAGAGTTCTTCACTTGACAAAACTTCCCAAAAGGAGGGTAAACGACTTTAGAGGGAAGAACTCGTCTCCTTATAATTTCTTCTAAAGGGGAGATAAAGGTTTCAGCTCTCATGAGTCCTTCAGCTTTAAAGTAATTGAGGTTTTTGTTGCTGAAGCATTTCAGACGGGATTCCCACAGGCTTTTACGTAGTGGATGGTCTTGTGATATCTGGCTGGCAGTTTCCATTTAATTGGATCTCATTGATGAAGCTATAATTGAATGTATTTTCTTCTATTATTTTAGTTTTTTATTGTATTATAATTATTATTTTTTGTTCATAACAGTAAAAGCAACTCTCGTGACGTGCATTAAATGCAGTGACATCTAACCATATTAATGGACACTTCTTACGTTGGAGAACAATCAGATGACAGTTAATGAAAACAGGACATCTGCAGATATTTCATTTTATCATTTGATATGTACTCAAAATTCTATGAATGATTATTTCGAAACTCATTTATTCGATAAAAAGCACACCTCTTCTCGACTTTCAAGTCAAAGCATTTTGCGGGTCTCTTACGGCGATTTCAGGATTTTTCTGATCTAAGAAGCCGCTTACTTGGCGAGGCTAATGACTTCTTAGATCTTTGGTAATCAAGTTTTTAATTAGCAAAATCATTCCAAGGGCGTCGTTCGCCTTCCCCATTAGCAGATGATTATGAGGAGGTTCTCTTTCTTTAACAAAGTCATCCTGAAAGCAAGATGATGGACTGAATGAAAGGATTCATTATTTCATCAGTCTGCCTACAAGGAGATAAATGACTTTTTAATCCAGAGTTATTCCCGCTAGGACGTATCGCTCATCCAGTCATACGTCTTTTCAAAAGGAAGAAAAATGACTTTGTAAGAAAGAGTTCTTCGCTTGATAAATCTTCCCAAAAGGAAAGTAAACGACTTTGCAAGTGAGAGCTCTCCCCTTCAAAATTCCTGCCAGAGGTAAGAAAAAGCCTTCCCTCAGCTTTGAAGTAATTAAATCTTTTGTTGCTGTGAAGAAATTCGGACGAGTTTCACACAGACGTTTCGTACAGCATGGTCTCTTTGTAATTCATTTATCTCTGCTGGTCTTTGGTAGTGATTTTTCTATTACTGATTGAGTGGTTTTTTTTTGGGGGGGGGGCAATAGCATCTCTGCCCGAATGTTTTTCTTCTTTTCTTTTAAGATCTACAGATTACTTACAGAGATATGTCCAGACATTTTTTTTACCTTAGCGTCGAATGAGGTCATTGTTATCGTTTTGGAGAGTTGAGGAATAATTAATTAAGAAATAATAAAACCATCGGAATTCAATCGAAAATATATGTCAACCAAAATATCAGGTAAAATAATTTTTGTTCTACCTGTAGGATGGGAAATCCTTCGATAGCTTGGATATTTCTCAAGCATTCCTGGATTTAAAGACGAATGTATGGATTGAACCTCTACCGTATTTTGATTTTCCACTTCAGCTTTTTAATTTTCTGTAAAAGAAAACTACTGAGATGGCTATGTCTGTCCGTCCGGACTTTTTCTGTGCACACTTTTTCTGTCCGCACTTTTCCGTCCGCCCTCAGATCTTAAAAATTTAGAGGGCTGCAAATTGGTATGTTGATCATCCACCCTCCAATTATCAAACATACCAAATTGCAGCCCTCTAGCATCACTAGTTTTTTTATTTTATTCAAGGTTAAAGTTAGCCATAATCGTACTCCTGGCATCGCTATAGGGCAGGCCACTACCAGGCCATGTCTGAAAGCTTCATGTGTCGCGGCTCATACAGAAAACTCGATTGCGCCGAAGAAACTTAGGCGCATTTTTGACTTGTTAATTTCACTGTCTAGGTTATAGCAGGACATTAGGTTTCCCCTCTCGTAGTTAGCATCAGTGGAAAGATTGAAAGCCATGGACACCTAGATGTATAAGAGGTGTTTTTATCATCACACTGGGGATGAATGGAATAAGTCTGGTTGAGGAGATTTTGCAACGCAGCGTTGAAGACTTAATCAGGAATGCCTGACGTATTTATAAGCTTGCAGAAAGCAAGAACCTTCTGGATTAGCTGCGGAAGAAGAGTATATACTAGTAAAAAAAAAAGGAATTCCAAAAACGTAAAAAGTAATGGAGCATAGCATATTTGAAAGATCTTTGTGATTTAACCGTTTATTGCAAGGAAGCATATATATAAGACACTTCATATATATATATATATATATATATATATATATATATATATATATATATATATATATATATATATATATATATATATGTATATGAAATGAATGCTTATACGTATGGATCTGTTGACCTCTGTCTCTAGAGGAACGTAATTTTTTTAAGGTGCTTCAATAACTATTAGCAAACACGTATAAAAAAAATACTTCAAGAAAGTTTTATTCTGTGTAGCAGTATATATGTATATATATATATATATATATATATATATATATATATATATATATATATATATATATATATATATATATATATATTCTTTATATGCACAGAATATCGATATGTGTAAAATTGCATACTTTCTATTTTTACTGTCTTTATGAAAAGACCTTAACACTTAACACTAAGTCAGGACCTAATAATAATTAAATAACAAATGTAATCCCAAAAACTAGCCACCATGCTTAACGATTAAGCATAAGATGCTTCACAATAACGTCTTCCATCTTTCCTCTGTATTGTTAATTAAAGGAAAACATCGGTTTATTACGTTTATTGAGTTGCTGAATTGATATCCTAATTCAAAGTGGGCAAGAAGGAGAGAACATTCCAGATATTTAATACAGACATAATATTGGGTATCGAAAGCGCAAGGAAAAGTATTCGAGAAGAAAAAGACATTATTTGCAAATTTGCGATTCATCTGATGAGATTATCTTGCCCTCGTTCTTGAAAGAATATCAGATGCTAATGAGGTCTCCTGTGTTTCGTGGATGGCGAGTTATTAAGGAGGAAAAAATGTAGAAAATAATGGCTTGTTCCTCTAGTGAACTGAGACCAAACATGGAGGACCATCAAGAATGGGTGCAGTTTCTTGGGTAATTGGATAGATATTATTCCCTGTCTTGACTGTGCAGCAATACCATTGTTTGAGCACAAATGTATTGAAAAGCGTATATGTAAAAACATGCCTTAATTGGGATAATAACGAATAACTCATAAGAAAAGCCATATCAGTGATTAACTTATGACTAGTGCTGGGATTCCTCTAGATATCTAGTCATAGTAAATAGCTTATTTCTTACAGTTTAAAGATTTTTCTTGAGAGTAAATAGTCATTCATCTGTGATGCATCCACAAAAGAAAATGTATTTTTCCCCTAAGCTATTGGAAGGATAATGGATGACATGCATTGTCCACCAACAGACAGGGGTAAAATAAATTTTAATAAGTTAATTTGCACAAGGTGTGTTTAATCTCCGGTGTGGATGTCTGCTTCTACCAGAGATTTATCTCTTTTAGATAGAGCGGTTCTTGGTGGTAGATTTCTGTTTCCTAATAGTAATAGTTATGACTTGGACCATCGACAGATGGTCTCTTGTTTCTCACTTGTTCATAAGTTGCATTTTAACAGAGGTCTTTCACATTCACAATTGATCCCTGATCCCCTTTACCTGCCGAGAGCAACCAGATTCGCTGATCAGCAGCACCAGTATCCAGTAAATGTGCCACGCTGTAGGACTTCTCAGTTCCAGAGGTTTACTCCTCACATTTATGGACTGTAGAACAGTCACCCTGAGGATGTTGTGCAATTGGAACCTCAGAAGTTCAAGCAAAGGTGCATTGCATTACTACCATAACTCTTTTGTCCGCGTATTTTGATATGTTTTTATCTATTTATTAATATATTTTTTTAATAAGTGAGATCCCTTCTTTCTGTATTCCCCTTTACCTCCTCTTACTTCTTCCTAGTGAACACCATATTCTTTGGAAGCTTGAATTTCAAGTCAGTGGCCCCTGTGGGCTTGTTCCATAGGAATAGGGTTCATCTAATGAATAATAATAATAATAATAACAATAATAATAATAATAATAATAATAATAAATAATACACACAATAATAATAATAACATACATAATTAAGCTATAACGGTGGTCTTACCCTAGTGGCTTGGGCCTATCATTTCCACCCTTTAGATTATTCCTGTCTGTCATTTTGAATTTGCTGTCATTTACAAGCAATGTCAAATTGTTAACTTTTATGGTCTGAAGTCCCTCAATTTTGAACATCTGGCAACAAATGCTCCCTTATAAAGGGTACTGTGTTTAAGTGCGGAAAGATATATTGTGGTTATTCAGCTTGCCTCTCAAGATTCCTCATATGGATTTTAACTCGAGGAGAACAGCCTTGTACAGAAATGCCACTAGTTTCAGGCTCAACATCTTCCCGATATGAGTGCTAATGACACTGGAACATTTATTTTTGCTTCTTCGCAGACAAGGTCATTTATGGAGCATTGCTTAAGAAGCAACATACCTACACAAAGTTTGCTCGTTTATTAAGAAATAGCTCTTTAAAGACCTGACATTAGTTTTAAACACATTGCAAGGTACCGTTTCATCCAATCAGGATCTGCATATAATTTATGAATACCTTGATTGTTATTATGGCCCACATCTTCAGATTTACATGAATTTAAAACAGTGCCGGGAGAGTGAATATTACAGGTGATTAACGCTTGTCAAGATTTTCTTGGACACCTCTTTAGGACATGATTGATCTTTCAATCGAGTATTGAACTATTTTTGTGATGTCATGACACGTTATGATAGCAATAAGTAATCTTTTTATGGTTTAAATGGATGCATTTGAGGTGGGTATGATTCTAGTTATTTTCATTTAAGAATGAATTTAATTCCTAACTGTTTCAAGTCCCAGAGGCTATCTAGTGAGCTATACCTCTACTCGATTAAGACATATATGTACGACAATTGATGTTTCTGGCTCTGAACCTAAAGCGTGTTGATCTCACACTTTACTTAAGGAAAACAGAAGAAAACATAATTGCATTACTCTCATATTAAAAAAGACGGCTTTCGTAATTAAGAGAGCAATTCTCTCTCTCTTCTGTATTATATTTATAAAACAAACAAGTCAAAAATGCGCCGAAGTTTCATCGGCGCAATCGAGTTTCTGTACAACTGCTAATGTAGTCAAGGCCACCGTCGTATATATCTTTCGGTGGTCTCGGTATAATGCTGTGTGAGCTGCGTTTATGAAACTTAACCACGTCCCGGTGGTGGTCATCCACCATAGTTGCTTGAAGCACGATTATATGGATGACTTTAAACTTGAATAAAATAAAAACTACTAAGGCTAGACGGCTGCAATTTGGTATGTTTGATGATTGAAGGGTGGAAGAACAACTTACCAATTTGCAGCCCTCTAGCCTCAGTAGTTTTTAAGATCTGAGGGCGGACAGAATAGAGTGCGGACGGACTGACAAAGACGGTACAATAGTTTTCTAGTACAGAAAACTAAAATGACCCAGAACATACCTTCAATTTTTTAAAGCGTCATAACAGACGAGAGACCTCGTCAACGCAATCAGCTGTTCTTTTAACAAACAATTTTATTAAAGGTTGTAGGAGATGATACGTAATTAGTGAAAAAATAATCATGTGAAACTTTGATTAGTTTCATTCATTCTAATACCTATTACCTGCCGATGTCCCATTTGAAGTAACCGGTATGACAGCTGCCTAAAAATACACTTTGGGAATGTTAATTACTTCCAGGCTTGCAAGCTGTTTCTGTGCTACACCATTCATAGTAGATCAGCTAATTCCAATCAGAGAGAGAGGAAATAGAAAATAAGGAAAGATATGTATCTCAGATGTTTCAGTCCTTTAATCAAACAATAAGATCAATTCATAAACTTTCGGGATGATTAGACGAGCGCTAGTAAAGAAGTAGACGAAAAGAAGCTCGTCGATATGACTTTTAATATCTTGATTTTATGTCAGGTCGACTTTTGATGAGGTGCTGAGCGAAGGCACTTGATATACAGACCTTTGGATTAAGCAAGATAAAACGAGAGTTTGAGAGATCCGAAAATTTGCATAATCACATTAGTTTGTTGTATAAATGATCAAATACGAAAAGCCATTTCTGCTGCCAAGTAAAATGTCGTTATAGGTCGTTCCATACTTTAAAATCTGAGTTACTGGGATATAGTATGTTAGTTTTATTCCGAACCGAGTAGTTGTACTTTACATCCTTTTCTTATTTTGGTATATTTAGTTTAAAAGTATTTTGAAAGAAAGCATGACCTACTAGTGTGTAAACATTCATAGCAGAAAGATACTGACTAACAGACAATCGAAGACTAATGCTCCTGTTTCCAAGGACAGAAGTGGAGAAGAGCGTGACGGAAATTTTCAAGAAAATGTCTTTTTCTTTACCACAACATCAAACAGACAATTGCTTATTTTTTCTCAAGCTTTCATTCCTCCTTTTCTCGCAAGGCATTGTTGCTGCTGACGATGTCACCGAAAGGGGAGAAGGTCATTACTTGGCAGCAGAGAGGAGACAAACAGAGAGCAATGAAAAAGGAAGTCACAGCCGCAGTTGGTGCAGTGTTTGCCGTTGTAATAGTTGGTGCTTCTCAGCCAGTGGGAATTTGCAACAACGCAATTGAGGTTCGTGAATACGAAGGACAAGGGATGGGACTCTCTCTCTCTCTCTCTCTCTCTCTCTCTCGTGTGTGTGTGTGTGTTTGTATGCAGCATATAGAAAGAACAATTTCTTGAATAACCTTAATATTTATGGAAAAGGCAGAACATATAAATATGTATATATATATATATGTGTGTGTATATGTATATGTTACGGTCATTTGAGGAATTGGTCATTTTGTAACTGCCTGGTCATTTGGAAAATGACCAAAATATCTGTCAGTATGCAAATGCCCAAATAATTGTGGTCATTTGGAAAATGACCAGAAGTTTGGTCATTTTGCAAAAATGACTTAAAATATCGTTGGTCATTTTAAAGATTACCCCCAATAGCTGCTGGTCATTATGCAAAAATAAACAAATAGTAACTTAAAATTGATTAGAAAAGTCTAAGTATTAATAAAATGTGTTTTTTTATTCAACATTAAAAACTTACATTACACACATAAAGTATGTTGGATATTGGAAAATGACCAGAAGTTTGTCATTTTGCAAATGACTATTAGTATCGTTGGTCATTTTGTAAGTTACCCTAATAGCTGCTGGTCATTTATTCAACATTAAAACTTGCATTACACATTACAAGTATATTAGAGTAATGAAAGGGCTAAAACTGAACTTTGAAAAATTATTTCAACAATTATCAAAATTAGCATTATCTGACTTGTTTGAACAAGAGTTGCTGCATTTACATCTGGCTGTTGCACAATACTCGATTTTGAAGCATTTACAGCGTCTGCTCGGATGACTGGGTTGCAGCTGCACTTACTGATGCCCTTACCCTGGCCATGTCCCATCGAGTCTGCGGTAGCTACCTCGCGCACACTGACTTCGCCATCCTTTATTGCCTCTTCGAGTGACATAAATTTTTCAGCACATAAAGTGAACTGGTTCCGACTGTACGCCTGTTTAATAAACCATGTTTGTCCTAGTTTGTAAGTTCCGCCATCCATTGTCTCAGTTATAATTGCCTTTGCATTCGCAAACCCGCTCGTCCACGTATCAACAAGTGGAATAGGAACCATGACAGTGTCCCTGCAAGGCTGGCTTGAAACGCTGTACTGATTTATCCTTCATTTTTAGCTTGCTTCTTGTTGTATTTTGATTCCCTCCGTTCAGCCTGAATGCTA
>NC_089795.1:25817767-25847767 GCF_040412425.1 Macrobrachium rosenbergii
TGTGTAGATTTGATAGATTCCTATACCAATCTGGCCTTATTGCCCCTTTCACCTTTGATGTCCCCTTCCCGTTTCTTGGTAATGATAAGATTATACTTGTGACCTTTGATGTTAATCTTCTGAGTGCCAGACAAGCCTTTATATTATAACTTTACATTCTTCCTCTTGAAAAATAAAATTTTGTTTTCTAGAATTCATGTGGTCATATTTCTCTTTATGTTCTTCTTCAACACGACTAGTGATTTCATAAGAAAAGTTAAAAGATGCGCCGAAGTTTCTTTGGCGCAATCGAGTTTTCTATAAAGCCGCGGCCCATGAAACTCAGCAACAGCCCATGAAGTGCTTAGCTGCGGCCCATGAAACTCAGCTACGGTCCGGTGGTGGCCTGTGTTGTTGGTACCTATGGCAGCGCCAGAAGTACGCTTGTGGCCAACTTTAACGTAAAATAAAATGGGGTACGAGGTTAGAGGGCTGAAATTTGGTATGTATGATGACTGTAGGATGGATGATCAACATACCAATTTTCAGCTCTCTAGCCTCAGTTTTTTTTTTTTAGGATCTGAGGGCGGACAGAAAAAGTGCAGACTGACAGACAAACCATATCAATCGTTTTCTTTTTACAAGAAAACTAAAAAAGAAGAAAATTAGGAATCAGATAAATTATTTTTCCCCATATTCCTCATAGTATTCTCTCTCTCTCTCTCTCTCTCTCTCTCTCTCTCTCTCTCTCTCTATATATATTCATACTCTTTTAATTCATAGATTAATTATTTTTTATACTACAAAGAAGAATAACCAGGTTCGATCCTTTTAAAGAGAAGGAACCTACACGCGACCATTTCCTCAAAAACTATCAGTTGACTTCTGTTAACCTGATCAGTAAATTAAGGTTTGCAATTCTCAGTCCACTTCTGTATATTTCAGCTGCGTTTGAAGAAAGACAGAGAAAGCTGGAATAAAGACATAGAAACTAAAGCGTAAGTAATCAAAGGCTTGTTAATTTGCCCGCTATCATGTTATTATTACAAGAGGTGATGACCTGGAGCAGGTAATCTTAATCCAGACGGGGTGACTGATCGATTTGAAAATATATTGCGATGAAAGTACCAGGTTCCATAGACGACGATCTCGCCTGGGTCAGACCATTCATCAGACATTCACTGGATTTTCCGCCTTAGATCAAAGCCGAATGCTGTTTGCAGGGCATTATGGGTCCCATTTTCTCCTTCGTCCTTCTCATATTCCATCCATCCTTAAGACTTTATCATTATGACGCAAGCAGTCAGACGTCCATTATATCCTGCAACCCTTACATTCTTTGAACCATCACAGTTCTTCGTTCGACGAGTCGGTAGAGTTCTCGACTAGTACTTTGCTAGACCCGAGTTCGAGTCTCCGGCCGGCCAATGAAGAATTAGAGGAATTTATTTCTGGTGATAGAAATTCATTCCTCGGTATAATGTGGTTCGGATTCCACAATAAACTGTGGTCCCGTTGCTAGGAAACCAATTGGTTCTAGCCACAAAAGAAGTTCATCCGGCCAGCTCCTAGGAGAGCTGTTAATCAGCACAGTGGTCTGGCTAAACTAAGGTATACTTAACTTTAACTTTTTGAACCATCATAACGAGGCTTCACAAAGGATAACTGGACTGTTGGTAGTGCGACAACATAATCGGTTGTTCCTTGGATAAACAAGGTAATTAGAGGGGCGTGAGACGGAAAATCTGGAACATTATTACTGAACTGATAATCCAGTGACACTGATTAGTCTCGTTCGTCTTGTAATCTACTGCCAATAAAGAAAAAAATCTGGTGTTACTAGATATATTCAATTTTAAAAGATCTATCTGTAATTATTTTAAAGTGACATTACCGTTGCTGAATATTTTCTACTCAGTATCAGCTGGTCGTTTCTTTTTATATTTTGACTGTAACAGACCTTATAGCCTACTGTTACTATTATCACCATTACTGTAAATGTTTTTTTCAGTTTTTTGTAAAGAAAACTATTGCGCCGGCTTTGTCTGTCCGTCTGCTCCTCAGATCTTAAATTTGGAGGTTAGAGAGGCCAAATTGGCACGTTGATCATCCACCCTCAGTCATCAAACATACCAAATTGCAGCCCTAGCTCAGTAGTTTTTATTTTATTTAAGGTTGTACTTAGCCATAATCGTGCATCTTGCAACGATATAGGACAGGCCACCACCGGGCCGTGTTAAAGATTCATGGGTTCGCGGCTCATACAGCATTATACCGAGACCACCGAAAGATAGATCTATTTTTGATAGCCTTGATTATACGCTGTACAGAAAACTCGATTGCACTGAAGCAACTTCGGCGCATTTTATACTTATTGTTTTAGGTGATGGTTCTCTGCGCATTTATTGCCTCTTTAAAAATGCCGTAAATACCGGATTTCCCTTTATAAGAGATAGCTATATTGCTGAAATTCTCTAGTTACAGAAAACCATTAAGTAAAAAGTTTTTATGGTGTCAATATCCGGTCACTTAATAGATCATAATCCTAAATCCTGAATTGTCAGAATTAAGGTTTATACGTTGACTTTTATTAGACGAGACAACGGTAAGATACGGAAAGCGTTAATTTTTTTATTTTATTTTAACAAAATATGTTTTCATTATATTTGTTGCTCGTGTATGCAACAATGCAAGTCCTACGCTATCCATTTCATCACATGCATGGATTAACCAACATATCAGCTTGTTCAAGATAAAACTCAGTTGCTAAAGAATTCCAGATAAGAGCAACCTTTATGCATCGTTTATTATGTATTATCATAAAGGTACAGCATCAACGTGTACTCTGATTTCTAACCTGCGGATATTCATACTTTTATCATCTATTCTCATCTTCATGGTTCTCAAAATTTTTATCGTAGTTAAAGTTACTGAAAGAAGAATATGATATCATATAACCAAATTGATAAAAGAGACTGAGTGATAAACAATGTAACACAAGATTAGAGCATTGATAATAAATAATGTAACCTAACAGATGGAATAAATAAACTTATGTATAAGGGTCTTTGCAATTGCATAATCGTTCGCTTCATTGACTTCAGTGAAGGAATCGA
The DNA here is from genome assembly GCF_040412425.1 of Macrobrachium rosenbergii. NCBI lineage: Eukaryota > Metazoa > Arthropoda > Malacostraca > Decapoda > Palaemonidae > Macrobrachium > Macrobrachium rosenbergii. The sequence goes on from NC_089795.1 coordinate 25,820,863, forward strand.
AACAAAAGACGCTGCTTGATGGAGTGCGAACAGTTTTCACTTTACTTCGTCTCATTATCGCTGCCTGAAAATTATTAAAAGAAAAATAACGCGTTGCCTCTCGTTCATTATGACTTGTTTTTATCCCACTTCTTCATGCACGGGTGCGTCAGTCTTCATTCACATGTAGAAAGTAGAGCGTTTTCCTTCGTGAGGTAAAGGTATTTCAATAAAGAATTAAGATAGTGGAACACTTGCGAGAAGTCTGACTTCATACTTCAGTCATTTACACGCAGATTATATGACGTATTTAGGAAAGATTAAATTCTGTAAAGAGCTGGCAAAAAAATCATCACAAGGTAAATTTGTAAAGATGAACGTTCGGGGTATACATTCAAACTAAAATAGAACTTAAGTAACAGCTTTAGCTTGGAAAGAATTATATGGTGGGGACACAATTTTCCTTTATAACTCTTTTACCTATGTAGACTGCTATTATTTATTGGGGTTTTGAAATATCACATTCACATTTTTATTCATTTAATAATTTCAGTCATAACAGCTAACCACTCGTGTCTGTCATTCTTCTTACATATTCAATGATTAACATCTGTTATGTTTTTTCTTCGTCTAGATCTACTGTACTTTATTGACAATCTTTATATCCGTCAGTAATTTGCTATAAAAAAGCTTATGTTGAGATGAGTCCCGGTTAACATCTAAAATGGTGTTTTTGAAGTTTGAGAAAAATTCCAGAATATTCGTTAACCAATAATATTCCGGTAATAAACATATGGCTGAAATTAAACAGTCGTTGTACGAGTCTGTAAAAGCATATTAACGTGTTTCACCTGTAAATTTATGAAACGTCTCGTGTTGAAATGTTAAAAGCATAAGTATACTTAATTTCTTTTTCACCTCTCTCTTCCGCGGCAACTAACCTTACCTGTCTCGTATGTAAAAGTAAATACCACTGAAATTTATTTTTCAGTATTCATTCCACATCAGTGCGCTCATGTCTGATATCTGTCAGGGGTCATGAAAAGACTGACAGCAATCTGAAAATATCCTGTTCGATACCTGAACTAGATATGGATCGATCCTCAACACTTATGAAACAGAAACAAAACATCTTTTTATGACAGTATCATTTTAGGATATTTTCAGCAAAAACAGACGCAGTTTAATTCAAACAAATATATTCGTCTGCACAAACCTCCAAAATTATTTGTATATTCTTTTCACTCACTGCCTTCCCCCAGGGGGCTGGTTCTTGTATCTAAATGTCCTCGCCTTCCGTGTTTGCTATTTCTCTCGGTTTGCTTGTCTCACATATTTAGCGCTTTTCCCTTTAAGTTTACCCAGTCTTTCACGATTCCTTTTCGTCATTTTTTTTTCTGCTCCATTATTTTGCTTGAAAAGGGCCACTTCCCTGACATTCTGTGCCAGTTTCAGTAAGAATGAAGTACCTTGCCGCATTAACCCCAGTGATTCTCTCTCTCTCTCTCTCTGTCTGTCTCTCTCTCTCTCTCTCTCTCGTCATTCCGAATCTTGTTGTTACTTAGCCCCTTGAGGTAAACGCCATTTAGTTTTCTCCGATAACTACGGCAAATAAAGTAATCGTTGAAGTATTCCACAATAAGAACCAAATATTAGCCTATAATTGGATGGTTTTTACGGTTAAGAAAACATACAATTTCCTCGTTTCGTAACTCAATACTGTACTAAGCTTTAAGCTGTACTGACAGTGGATAGAAACCCAGTAATATCCGCGGAATTTGAAAGTTACCTTCTCATACGTCTACTTAGAATCATTCGACGCCAGAATATTTCAGACTGCCAAACCGAATTTATTCCGCAAATAACACGTGGGAATTTTTCATGGCCCCGTCATATCAGCATTTCTCAACTTACCAAGCTCTTCTGAAGTGACTTACGTCACTTATAAAGGCTGTGTAAAAATCATTGCATAGGGAAATCGCATTCAGCATATTTAAATAGTTGATTAAAACTCATTCACTTGGGAGAAAATTTGGTATATGGTTAACAACCAATAATGGTATTGGTCATGTTACTATTCTCTCTCTCTCTCTCTCTCTCTCTCTCTCTCTCTCTCTCTCTCTCCAGAGAGTGTGAAACACGTCTAACACACTTTTAGAAACCAAGATTATCATTAACACTAACTGGACGGGTCGCAAGAATTTGGTTTAAAGGCTTATTTCCCTGTAAGAGCGAAAGATGAGAGACATCTCTCTTGAAAATAACTTAATGCCTGGCATTAGCGCGCGGGCCGCCGGGAACCTTCTCGAATTTTATAGCTCAATTTTCCTTCCCGCTTAATCCTCCGAACTTCTTGGACTTCGCTTTCTGCTGAAATCAGAGTTGGTTTTATATTTCGGTTTTTGTTCGCAAACTAACATTTTCCTTTTTTAGTTTTCTGTAGAAGAAAACTATTAAAATGGCTTTCTCTGTCCGTCCGCACTTTTTCTGTCCACCCTCCGATCTTATCCAATCATCAAACATACCAAATTGCAGTCCTCTAGCCTCAGTAGTTTTTATTTTATTTAAGGTTAAGTTTAGCCATGATCGTGCATTTGGCACCCCAACAACACAGGTCACCACGGCCGGCTGTGAGCTTCGTGGGCCGCGGCTGAGAGCTTCATACAGCATTATACGCTGTACAGGAAGCTCGATTGCGCCGAAGAAACTTCCGTGCATTTTGTTACTTGTTCATTAATGTGCTTTTAAACAAAGATTTCATTATGACTGGCGCTTATTGAATGCAATTCCAGCTGCCTGTTTGCGTGTCATTGATAATCGTAATTGGCTGAGACTTCTAGATGCAATTTATTCTTTCTCAGTGGCACACGTCCAGGCACGCACTTACGAAAATATCAATTTCACGCATAATATTTTTGTAAACTATACATTCGTGCACGATAGGAATAATTCGTTTCTACGAAAAGAAAACGATTGTTGAGAAAGACACGACAAGGACGTAGCCGAAGTCATTCTTAAATACTGGAACAATGATAGGGTTTCTATGAAAAACTTACGCCCAAATTTGTGAATTTTTCTGGATTTCCAAAGAGTATAATGCAGAATCTCCAGGATATTCCCCTTTTTATTTCTTTTAAGTTTTGATGAACTACTACAAGAGATTGTTCAAGGTTAATGTTCCTTGTAGTCTTACTGTGCGGGATGAATGTATTTATGCTGCAGGCAGACAGCGAAACCAGGCATTTCGCGAACTGCCTGAAATTTCAGGCAGATAGCGAAATGCACTTAGGGACATTTGATCCCCCAGGGGCTAGTACTAAGCACGGCAAAATACATTTGACCCCCTCAGGGGCTAGTGCTAAACACGGCGAAACATTGCAGGTGAGTCACTGCTTCGCCGTGTTTAGTGCTAGCCTCTGGGGGGATCAAATTTCCCTAAGTGCATTTCGTTATCTGCCTGAAGTTACAAGCAGTTCGCGAAATGCCAGGTTTCGCTATCTGCCTGTAACATATGCACCTTTTGTCCACACTCCGCGTACCCTGATTGGCATGTTGCGTCCACATAAACAGCACTGATATGCATTATAGTGACGTCGAATCATATTAATGGCCACATATATATTAGCGAACAATAAAGAATAACAGATGATGAAAATGAGACAACTTTTGGAAATATCACCTCGTCCTTTAATATTTATCCATAGCCTTTTAAATTGATAACTCGAAATACATTGAACTCCCTAAAAAGGACATCATCCGAGTTTTAAGCCAATGAATTTTGGGTACCATTTACTGTGATTTTTAGGATTTTTTACACGCCAAGGAGAAACTTGCTTTGTAAGGCTAATGACTTCTTACATAACGATAATCACGTTTTCAATTAGCGAAATCATCCTAAGGGTGTCGCTTGCTTCCCCCCATGAGCAAGTCTTCTTGAGGGGAAGATTTTAGATTATAAGAATTGATTCATTCCTTGATAAGTCTTCTTACAAGGAAATAAATGACTTTTTAAGTCGAAGTTACATATTCTCTGTATGGATTCATTCCTCGATAAGCCTTTCCGAAAGGAAGAGAAATTGCTTACAAAAAAAAGTTTCTTCGCTGGATAAACCTTACAAAAGGGAAGGGAAACGCATTCAAAAGAAAGAGCTCTTCTCTTTATAAGTCCTTCCAAAGGGAAGATAAAGCCTTCTGCTTTTTTGAGTCCCTCAGCTTTAAAGCAATTAAGGTTTTTGATACTGAAGCAATTCAGGCGGGTTTCACACAGACTTTTCGCCATGGATTGTCTTGTGCTATCTGGCTGGCATGTTCCATTTTAACTGGAACTCATGTATGAAGTTATAAGTTTTGCCTTCTATCCAGAACTGTTGTAATCGATTAAGACTACTGTAATTCAGCTATTCCTGCTGGTCTTTCCTAGTGGTTTTCTTTTATTACTGAATGGGAAACGCTTCAGTAGCCTATATATGTCTACATTACAACACTCCAGGATTTAAAACTTATGTATCGCTTAAGCCTCTTAATTTTTTTTTATTTTTACATATTTTCCCCATTGACCTTTTTTCGACTCTTTTTGTTGTCTTGGTTTCCTGGATGAAGAGTTAGGGTAGAGCATAATTCGATCGTACACCCTCTCTGTGATTATTCGAAAATTATCACTGTAAAAGTTAAAAGCCATAGACAATTAAATGTAATAGGGTGATTTCTCCACAAATTGCGGATGTGCGGACTAAATCTAGCTGGGGAAGTTTTGCAACACAGCGATGAAGACATATCATGAAAGCTTCATGTATTTATAAACTAGTAAGAGGGCCATAGAAGTCTTTAGATTAGCTGAGGAGGAAGAGTACTAGAATGGTCTTAGCGACAATGGAAACTAGAAATCGCCCAAGATGGAAAGGAACAGCTTAGCGTACAGTATATGAAGGATGCCATTGCTTCAGCCAATTATTGGAAGGATTTATGTAAATATGGCATTGAATCATATATATATATATATATATATATATATATATATATATATATATATATATATGTATATATATATATATAATATATATATATTATATATATATATATATATATAATATATATATGTATCTATATATATAGCAGTATATATGTAATTTATATATATATATATATATATATATATATATATATATATATATATATATATATATATATATATATATATATATATATATATATAAACAGCTAGCGTGCTTCTCAGTTATCAATAGAAGGATCCACAACAATACTCTTGTTTAGAAAAGACGAAATGTATTTGCAAAAACATTTACAGCGTTTAAAGCTTTCGTCCATCATTCTGTGGACTTGATCACTAAACTAAAAGAGATATACAACAATGGTGAAGAAATAGAAATAAAAATAAACAAACTGGAACTGATAAACAAGGTTAAAATAAGCGAACAAGTTATTGGGTCACATTTCTTTCCAGAACTCTAAGTGATTTGCGAGGCGGGACAAAACACTCGTCTTCTTCTTGAGCTGTATCTTGAGGGTCGGTATCCAAAATGGTAGTTTGATCGACAGACTCTGTAACAGACGGAGGGTGGTTGTCTACATTATCAGATTGAAGTTGGCAGTACACATTTCTGAAGTACTTAATTCTGGCCCTTTTGCAAATCTCTTCACTTAAAAGTAAATTGTTCATATATATATATAATATAGAGTATATATATATATATATATATATATATATATATATATATATATATATATATATATATATATATATATATATATATATATATATATATATATAACTATGAGATCTCTGTCTCTAAGGAGCCAAAGTTTTTGTAAGTTACTGACTACAAATATTGAAATATTTCAAATATTTTTTAAAAAGATTCGTTTACAAAATTTATAAAATACGTTAAATACTTCAAGAATGTGAAGTTTCTACTGACATGTGGACACACACACACACACACACACACACACACACACACACACACACACACACACACACACACACACACACACACACACACATATATATATATATATATATATATATATATATAATCATATATATATATATATATATATATATATATATATATATATATATATATATATATATATATCTAACACACACAAAAATATATTATATATATACAGTATATATCATATATATACATAATAGTGTTTCAGCATAAAAAATCGTGACTTTTTTATGATATATATTAGGCCACAAATACCATTTCATTTCAATTTATCTTTACCTTTGGAATAACATACATCCAAAGGCAAATTGGATATCATGGGGTATTTGTAGATACTGTATATAAAAGTACCTAATTAGTAATTGTAAAGTCTGCAACAACAAATTGCTGCATATAAAACATAATCCTCAAAAACAACGCATAATCCTAACAGATAAGGACGAAAGGTTACACAATAACATAATGTATATGCTTTCCTTTGTGCTGGTAATTAACCTGAGAAATCTGTCTAGTATGTTCATTAGGAGATAATAAACTGATATCCTAAATCGAAGTAGGAGAAAAAGAAGTGAAATTGTTTCTGACGTTGTTTTGGGTTTCGAACGCTGAGGAAAACTGGTTCGAGTGGACAAAAATATTATAAGCAGATTCATGATTCATCTGATAAAACGACCTTCCCCTCGTTTGTGAAAGAATATACCATTGGAAAGAGTATAACTTGTATACTTGTAAATATTGACACATTATTTTTATTGAGACAGGTCCAACTGACCTTTTCAAGAGATGAAGGCAGTCAGGCTGGGCCTGAACCAGCCTGACTACCTTCTCACATCTCTTGAAAAGGGTCACAGTTAGACCTGAAAGTACTCTGAGATTAAAGTAATATGTAAATATTTACAAGTAAACAAGTTATACGCAGGAATCTTGTGGGTTTCTCTTTCCATCTGCAGTAGAAAACTGAAAGAAGAATATACCAATGTTAATGAGGTCTCCTGTACTTCGAGAAAGGTGATTTATTGCGAGAAAATTACAGAAAATTGTTTCGTTCCAAAAATTACAGAAAATTGTTTCGTTCCACTAGCGAACAGAAAATAAACTTGAAGGACCATCATGACTGGGTTAAGTATCTTGTATAGACAGATAAGCAAATAGATAGACATTATTCCTTTTTTATGACCATGCGACTCCGTCATTGTTTGAGCACAAATGTATCATACAGTGAACCGCGCAAAAACCACGTCTCTTAGATATGTCAATCCCCTCACCATACATAAGAAAACCTTCTAGGATATGGAGTCGATAAAAGGCGACTATTTGTAAAGAAAGAAGTAAGGAAGCTCGTAAATTTGAAGCTTGTCACTTCTTGATTTTATGCGGTTCGGCTTTCAGATGAGGTGCTGAATGAAGGCACTTGATGTGCAGACTTTAATAATAATAATAATAATAATAATAATAATAATAATAATAATCATCATCATAATAATAATCATCATCATCATCATCATCAACTTTGTTTTCAGCACGAGGAATATACAAAGTAGAGGCATTACAATATATACACAAACTACTGTAGATACACGAGTTGAAGTGATAAGTTAAGTATACCTTAGTTTAACCTAACCACTGAGCTGATTAACAGCTCTCCTAGGGCTGGCCCCACTGAGCTGATTAACAGCTCTCCTAGGGCTGGCCCCACTCAGCTGATTAACAGCTCTCCTAGGGCTGGCCCGAAGGATTAGATTTATTTTACGTGGCTGAGAACCAATTGGTTACCTAGCAATTGTGGAATCCGAGCCACATTATAACGAGAAATGAATTTCTATCAGCAGAAATAAATTTCTCTAATTATTCATTGGCCGTTCGGAGAATCGAACGCGGGCCCAGCAGAGTGCTATCCGAGAACGATATCAACCCGTCCAATGAGGAACTTGTTGAAGTGATAAAAATTATAATTGGCAATATCCACACAGTTGCTGAGGTAGTATTACGAAAAAAATAGTAATTATATTATTGATAGTGACAGTATTATTATTGAGAATAATAGTAACAATATTAACAAAATGCATATTAAAAATGATAGCCACTAAAAACAGATTACAAAACAAACTAATTACCTGCTAAGGACCTTAGGTGGAACACAGAAGTCGGGTCCAGAGGGCTAAATACGAAAAAATGAAAAAAACAAATCTCAATGATAACAATAACGGTAAGGCTCAGCGAGAGAAAGAGCGGGAGGGAGAAAGACCCGAAACGTTGCCTCATACTCACAGCAGTTTGTTTTATAGGAAAATAAATACTAAAAGCCATTTGTACAATGAAGTAAATAGCGTTATAGGTCGTCCCTTACTTTAACGACTGATATGTGGTATAGTTTTCTTTTAGAAACTTTTAGCTATACTTTTCAGCTCCTATGACCCTTGATGTCCCTTTTTCGTTCCTTGGTAAAGATGAGGTTGCACATCTGACCTCCAGAGGCAATCTCCCGCCAAGGAACTAGACGAGCCAACACATTATCGCTTTAGTTTCTTCCTTGTGATAAATGTAATACTTTCTTTTTTCTTGAATTCAAGTAAGTTTAATATTTCTTCTTGTGTTTCTCTTAAACACGACTAGAGAACAACACAGATGGAGGAATCACAGATAAATTATTTTCTTTAAAATATAGATTCTTCTTCTTCTTTCTTTTCTTTCTTTCTTTTCTCTCTTTCTCTCTTTCTCTCTTCATAATTTATCTGTGTTATTTCAAGATTACAATAAAGAACACCCAAGTTCAGTCCCTGCCAAGAGAAAGAACATACACATGACCATTTCCTTTAAAAAAAGGCTATTAGCAGACCTCTGTTAAAATGGTCAGTAAATTAAGGGTGTCAGTTGTCAGCCCATAGTTATTCATTTCAGCTGCATTTGAAGAGAGAGAGAGAGAGAGAGAGAGAGAGAGAGAGAGAGAGAGAGAGAGAGAGAGAGAGAGAGTAAAAAAAAAACTAAAAATAAAAACGTAAGTAATCAATGATCCGTTAATATGCGTACCATCATGCTACTATTATAAACCATTCATCAGATGCTCATTGAAATTTCTGCCTCGTATCAAAGAAGGATGCTGTTGGCAGGATTAGGATTGAGGCCCCCTTTTATCCGTCATCCTTCCCATATTCCATCCATCCTTGAGGCTGTCAGTCGTCAGCCCATAGTTGTTGATTTCAGTTGCATTTCAAAGAGAGAGAGAGAGAGAGAGAGAGAGAGAGAGAGAGAGAGAGAGAGAGTCGAAAAAAAAAACTAAAATTAAAGACGTAAGTAATCAGTGATCCGTTAATATGTGCACCATCATGCTACCATTATAAACCATTCATCAGATGTTCACTGAAATTTCCGCCCCGGATCAAAGAAGGATGCTGTTGGCAGGATTGAGGCTCTCTGTTATCCGTCATCCTTCTCATATTCCATCCATCCTTGAGACCTTATTATTATTATTATGACACAAACCATCAGATACCCATTATCTCGTCCAACCTTAGGTTCCTTAAAGCGTCGAAATAGACGAGGCTCCACAAAGGATAATTGGATTGTTGGTCGTTAGTCAACGTGTTCCATTATTTGTTTAACAAACAAGGTAATTAAAGGAGAACGAGATAAATATGCTATACGATTACTGAATTGATAATCCATTGACACGGCTTCGTTTCAGTCATCCGATGAATTGCCATTAAAAAATAAGAACATTTTTTATTTTACTGAACGCGTCCTATTATGTAGGTTCTGCATGTAATGGTTTTACATTATTAGCGATTCTGTAACTATTATATGCTACTATTTTCAACAGAATAGTTTTTGTTATCGTTGTCTCAGGTGATTATTTTCTGTTATCTCATTTCCTCACATTAGATGCCGCATTTACGGGAATTCCCTTTATGAAAGATAGTTTTATGAAGGAAATATCCCTCAGGAAAAGGATAAATATACACTAACATTATGTCACCACTCGATGGATGGCAGGTCTGAAGCTTGAATTACAACTCAGAGGGTTTTTGTTCTTCATAAGTGGAGACAAAAACTGAATAAATAACATCCCTTGCATCATACAAATAGAGTGTGCCATTAATTTTTATTTTAAGCAAAATATGCTTGCATTATATCTGTTGCTCATACATGCATCACATCAATATAAGTTCTAAGTTATCAGTTCCTTCATTTGATATGGGTTAGCCAATATTTTTCTCAGGACAAAAACGGTCATTTATCGAAGATTAACAATAGCACCCTATGATAAAATCTCGAGGCCCTTCGGAATAGTTCTGGATAGGAGACTTAAGTTATAACCTCATAAATGAGTTCTAACTGGGTTGAATATGCTAGCACAAGACCATCCATTACGAAAAGTCTGTGTGAAACCTCGTCTGAATTGCTTGAGAAACAAAAACTTAATTACTGTAAGGCCTAGCGACTAACAAGAGCTGAAGTCTTTATCTTCCCTTCTTTTTTGGAAGCTTTACCAAGTGAAGAACTCTCTCTCATAAAGTCCTTTTCCGTCCTCTTGGGAAGATTTATTTAGGCATGAATCCCTTGTAGGAAGACTTCTCAGGGAGTGAATCCCTTCTTACAGTCTATCAGTCTTTCCTTTCACGCTGAACTTGTTAAGGAATGAGAACCTTCTCATAATCATCTGTTAACGGGAAAGACGAAAAAGTTATATAATTATTTTATCCTAGACCACTGAGCTGATTAACAGCTCTCCTAGGGCTGGTCCGAAGGATTAGACTTATTTTACGTGGCTAAGAACCATTGGTTACCTAGCAACGGGACCTACAGTTTATTGTGGAATCTGAACTACATTATAGCGAGAAATGAATTTCTATCACCAGAAATAAATTCCTCTAATTCTTCAGTAGCCGGCCGGAGACTCGAACTCGGGCCTAGCGAGTGCTAGGCGACAACTCTATCGACTCGTCCAACAAGGAACTATAAACTATACCCTTATGATGATTTAGCTGACTAAAAATGTGATTGCCGAGATGGAAGAGGTTATTAGCCTTGACAAAGTAAGCTGCTTTTAGTTTTCTGTAAAAGAAAACGATTGTTCCGGCTTCGTTTGTCCGTCCGCACTTTTTCTGTCCGCCCTCAAATCTCAAGAACTACTGAGGCTAGAGGGCTGCAAATTGGTATGTTGATCATCCACCCTCCAGTCATCAAACACAAGAAATTGCAGCCTTTCTCAGCCTTAGTTTTTTAGTTTATTTAAGGTTAACGTCAGCCATAATCGTGCTTGGCAACGATATAGGATGGCCACCACCTGGCCGTGGTTAAAGATTCGGGCTGCGGCATCATAACAAATTTATAACGGAGACCACTGAAAGGTAGATCTATTTTCGTGGCCTTGATTATACGCTGCACACTAAACTCGACTGCGCCGAAGAAAAAAGAAATTGCATTGGCAACTGGAAAAAAATGCAATTATCAATGTACACAGCGTGGCAGTTGGAGTGACATGATATATTTCCTGAAATAGCATGATATATCTGTTTAAACCTGATTTAATTACAACGTAAAATGTTAACGTTGTGCACAAATATCCAAGAGGATAATAAATTGTGATTAAAGCAGAAATTGAGATACAAGAAATTCGAAGGATTAAAAAGGAAAATTTAGCTCTAAAATTCGAGGAGATTCTCGGTGGGCTGCGTGCTAATGCCAGGCATTAAGTTATTCTCATGAGTGATGACTTCCATTTTTCACTCTTACTGGGAAATAAGCCTTTAAACCAAAATCTTGCAACCTGTTCATGTAGTGTTAATGTTAAACTTGGTTCCTGGCGAGTGCACCAGACGCGTTTCACACCTTATGAGAGAGAGAGAGAGGTTAACTAGCTATATATATATATATATATATATATATATATATATATATATATATATATATATATATGTGTGACACAAACACATCACTCATATATATATATATATATATATATATATATATATATATATATATATATATATATATATATATATATACATACACACACTCATATATGTTTATATAAAATTTGTGTGCGTGTATGTGCCTGTGTATGCGTGTGTGTGGGTAGATAGGTAGGTAGGGAGAGCGAGAGAGAGACAGAGAGAGAGAGAGATTGCAATACACGCTTTTAGAGGGAAGAAAACTGGGGAGTGACTTGCTTTAAAGCTGGCTGGTTGAGGGTCTCAAGTATTCATGGCAATTTTGCTTTTAATTCTAGTCTTTTACCAAGAATCCCCTTACCACCAAATAGAATATAAGTCCTTGATTAGTAGGGTGTTGTGAATTAGGCAAATTTTCAATAAAAACGAAGAACAATTGTAAATAAACAATCCTTCACTTTCACCTGACCCTCACATGTAAACAGGATATTCCTCAACCCAACTCGATTCTGTGGACTTGCCTATCAGGCTAGAAATAACTTTCGAAAGAGAAAGTAAAAGCTAAGTGTTTTTCAAGGAAGACAGGAGGAATGGCTTACCATGGGAAACATTGAGTTATATTACATCAAGGTTGCTCTGTAGTATGTAGGTAAAAACACTTGCCTTATTGTTTTTTCTTTCATTTTTAGGGTCCACATTCATTAGATTTTCGCCATCTTAATTTATTTAATAAGATACCGTTCCCTCACGAAGAGTGTGTCTTCTGTTTGAAGGAATGAAATTGCTCCACTGTATTTTTTAGATATGTGCAAAATGTTTTTGATCATATATAAGGCAGTGACATTCATTTTTCATTACCTTGCTTATTTCTAGCCACTGAAATTGAGAAATAAAAAAGGAAAATCCTTAGATCATGCTTTTATCCAACTGCTAGGTTAATAAAACAATTATGAAAGGAAGGCGATGCATTATTTAATTTTGGATTTTTGGACAGCTACAATTAGACAACATAAAATGCTCTCTCGCTCTCAAAAGACAACTTATTTTTTCTCACTTCCTTTACTGAAGTGAATGAAGTGAACGATTAATCAGCTACAACGACCGTTTTAGATAGAATGGGGTTTAAATAGATTCATTCTTTCCTTTAGCTTGCATTATTCATCGTCAGTGCGTTAATCCAATGGTACTTATTCTTGCTTAATTATCATTAATCCCTTTTCAGCAATCTGATTATGGAATGTTCTAGTTTTCTTTCAACACCTTCATCCAGAATGGACATTTTGGTGACGGAAGATGGTAACAGAAAATAATTGTAAGCATCCACAAGCAAAAATTTATAATTTATCTGTGTAGTAGTACCCCGTTACCTTGCTTGAAGGATCCTCTTATTTGTTAGTCTACAAACTGATTTTTTCCTTGAGAAAGTTAATATGCTGGATAATCCGTATAAAAGGTGAAATAGGCAGTGGAATATATTTTGTTGCGTAAATGAACAACAAGTATAATATTAACATTTTATGCGTAAAAATCTTACTGACGCTTACTGTATGTGGGTGATGCAGGGACGTTATTTTTTTATCTATCTTTTTTGCAATACCCACTAATAAAAGTTAGACTATAAGCCTTATTATTGTCATTCATGTTGGTACGAATCCCTAAATTGAAGAGACTATAAGCCTTATTATTGTCATTCATGTTGGTTCGAATCCCTAAATTGAAGAGTATGGTAGATGTAGGTTAATTAAAATTACCCAAGAATCATTGTATGGGGTTCTAGACTTTTGTGATCTATGATGTGTCCGTACATGGACAAAATGAAAAATTTATATCCATCCTCTTCCTGTACTTGGGAAATTTAATCGAGAAAGTTTTTTTTTAATGAGAAATGTATTTTTGGCACTTAATGTGAGTCAGCAAGCTGGTACGAAATCATCACCTAAAACAGCAATAGCATGAGCAACAATGTTGATAATAATCAGTATAAGAACAGCTGATACTGATCAGCAGCAAAACTAACGTTGTAGTAAAATCATTATAAGCTGACCCTGCAAAAAAGAACGTGTTTAGTAAAATGAAATAACAAATTTCCTTATATAATGTGGCAATGGATTATAAGATAAATGAAGATTACAAGATAAATGGATTATTCGTTCAGTAATTATATATCAGATTTCTCATCTCATGCCACTTTGATCACTCTCTCTCTCTCTCTCTCTCTCTCTCTCTCTCTCTCTCTCTCTCTTCTCTCTCTCTCTCTCTTTACATGCAGCTGAATATGCAACCATCGACTGGCTATTGAAACCCTGATTTACTAATATTCTCTCAGAGAAAATTCTCCCAGGCAGGTTCTCTCTCTCATTATAGCTAAAATCCGAAGAGAGAGAGAGAGAGAGAGAGAGAGAGAGAATGTGTGGTGGAACATTAAATATCAAGGAAAATAAATCTGTGATTCCTCAGTTAGTTTTTAAAGTCACCAGTCGTGTCAAAAAGGAACTTGAAAAGAAAGACATGAAAAGCATATCAGTTCCATAAAAAAATAAAGTTTTATATCTGTCACAAGAAAGTTTTAAAGCAATAAATCCTTGGTTGGTCGGGTTCTTTTTTAGGGGGAGAAAATTGACATTAGAGGTCAGGAGTGCAAACTTATCATTCCCAAGAAACGGGAAAGGGCCACCAAAGGTCAAAGGGGCTGTATGGCCGGTTGCTATGGAATCTATCAAACCTGAACAGATATTGATCTCGATACTATACATTGGAGGTCGTGTCAACACTGTTGAATTTGCTTAAATATAAAAGCTAATTCAAAAGTTGTTCTTTTTCCCCGTCACACACACATATATATAATCATGAAGCTACAAATGTCGCTTAATATCAAATTCACGCTACCTCGGGAATATCTCCGATGGAGAATCATCACCGAAGGGGAATTTATAAGTGATAAATGGATTGTACGGCCGGGTCGCGATCCCTCGACACAGCACGCACCAGCAACTTCCAGTCGACGTTACCACTGATTATCAAGAGAGGTGTGATAAAATTACACACACACACACACACACACACACACACACACACACACATATATATATATATATATATATATATATATATATATATATATATATATATATATAGAGAGAGAGAGAGAGAGAGAGAGAGAGAGAGAGTCCATAAAATGATGTCAATCATGTTCGTCGTATTTTAGAGTCTCAATTGCACTGTTGCAAAATCCCAGTGACTGAAAAGCGCCATCTCTTCTGGCAACAGGCACTGCACCGACTGCGTTTGCTCACGATGTGTTCACCTTCCTTTTCATTGTTCTCTGTTTCTCTCTCTTCTGTTGCCAAGGAATGGCATTCCCTCCTTTATGGATATCGACAGCAGCAACAATGCCTTTAGAGAAAAAGAGGAATGAAAGACTGAGAAGAAATAAGCAATTGCCTCTTGAGTTTTGGTAAAGAAAATGACATTTCTTGGGATTTTTTGTCACGTTCTGTTCGGCTTCTTTCTCTTAGAAACATGAAGTTTTACTCTTTGATTGTCTAATGGTACATATCTTGCTGATATGAAATTTTGCACACTGGATCAGACTTCCTTTCAAAATGCTTTCAAATTGAATATGCTAATTTAAGGAAAGGATGTAAAATACAATACTCAAGCCGCAAAAAAATTTAAATATTTTCTGGGAAATCAGATTTACTTCGTTGTTCGAATGGCATTTTGTATTTAATTATCCATCATACAGTGATTATGCATATATCATGATTTCTCTACTTCTCGTGTTCTCTTACTGAATCCAAAGATTTGTATGTATATACAGTGTATATATATATATATATATATATATATATATATATATATATTTTATATATACACTATATATATATATATATATATATATATATATATATATATATATATATATATATATATATATATATGTATATGTATATATATTGCCATCACCAAACCTCATCAGAATAAAAGACATAAAATGAAGATATTTAATGGCCCAAATCGACGAACTGCCCTTTATTCACGTCTTTGCGGGCAGTCGTCTAATCTAATTCAAAGCTTAGCAAGTGTTCTTATTGTGTGGTCAAGGGATGGATGTAACATCTGATAGACATAATATCTTACTTTTTGGATTTCCTTTTTCTGATCGGAATTAGCTTATGTCTTTCCTTAGCAAGTTCCTTATATCACATGATAAAAGCAAGGCTACAGCAACTGGTCGTTGTGAAAGTTACAAATAGAGAAAAGATGATTATCCTCTATTGTTGCCAAAAAATTGATAATAATGTAGTCTTGGAAATAATCAGAATTGGTTTAAGAATGAACGAAACTAATTAATGTCGATGGGTTATGAATTCATTAATTATATATCATCCTGTGCCCCTCTAATTACCTTGTTTGTCAGACGAATAACTGATTACGGTGACGCACGAACAACAGTCCAATTATCTGTGTCGGAGCGTCGTCTCATATGACGCTCTGAAGAACCTAGCGTCAGGAAGTGAGAGAGAGAGACAGAACTATTTTAATTACGAGGTTATGGCAATATCGTCTTGTGCTCCTTTTAGTTTAAGCAAGGTATAAGGTCAACGCGTGTTAGGAGCGATTTGGAGAATATCAATTGTTATCTATGGGTGTTTTAAGAGAATGGAAGGATAACGTAGATGACAGGTTCCAGGACATGCATATTGCAAACATTTATATTTAAAAAAAAAAATAAATCTGATCCAGAAACATACCCTTTTCATATGCATCCACTTAAACAATCATAAATTTACAATCAAATGTGTTACGCAGTTACTGCCTCTGTTTCAACTCTAGATTGAAAGATGAAACAATTCCAGAAGAGGTAACCAAGGAAATCTAAACTTACCTTAACAATAAACATACTTTCTAATCTACTAGCATGGTTTTAAGTGTCATAAATTCATAGAAATGTGGAGACATAGGTAAAGACAATAATAGTCATACGCAGTTTCTTATCAACTGATGTGGTGTCACGTTTAATTATGTTTAAAGTCAAAACGATGTCAGATCTTTGAAAGTTTTTACCAATAAACGTGTCAGTTTTGTGTCGTGTGGCTTTTCAAGTAATGATTTATAAATGAGAGTGTCAGGGAGGAACTGAAGATAATAAGTTAGCGTTATAAAGTTTCATATCCGGAAGACGTTGAGCCTTAAACTAACAGCATATCTGTACAAGACTATTCTCAAATAATATTAATTGAAACTGGAAAGGAGACAGTATCTTCCTGTCGATGTTGAATATTCAGAGATAAACTCGTTTACCGTGACATATCCTTCCTCGCAGAACAAGAATACCCCTTTCAAGGGAGAATTACTATCCATTTCAGGGACAGCGAGTCAGTGTTTTTCTCAAATATCTTTCAAACTAAGTATTTGATTGAAATGGCACTTTGACACAGTGTGCAAGACAATGCACAATATTACCAAAAATTAGCGGGAGGTGTCTTGCACACTGTGTCAAAGTGCCATTACTCTTGACTTACATGGTGTTGCCAAACATCGCCAAGCTATGCATTCGAACGACCATTATCCCAGGCATCCTGTCCTTCCTCTCCCATCCCCCTCTCATCTTTCCAACCCACTCTCCTTGCCTCCCCATCTCCGCCCCCTTTTCCATATCTATGGGGTGTAGCGGACGTTCGATTACGTAGATTAGTCCTGTGACTGATGCGACTTTTGCCTTTAAAAAAGTCAAGAAGTAAACGCCTTAACTAACACCATTTGACAATGCACTATACTACCAAAATTAGCGGGAGGTGTCTTGTACACGGGGTCAAGTACCATTTCGATCAAATAATTAGTTTGGAAGATATTTGAGAAAACGATGACTCGCGGTCCCTGAAATGGATAGTGGTTTCCAGATATCCAAAGTTGGTGGATCTAAGATGGACTTTCCATCCAAGAAACTTCACCAAGTCTCGTTGTTCCTTCAGTTTTATTCTCTGTCCACTAGTGGAGCAAAGCATAAATTTCTGCATTTTTTCTTGATAACTTCACTTCCTTTAGCATTCCTAGGAGAGCTGGACTTAGATTAAGAACTGTGGATTCCTGGCAGTGTAAATTAGCAACGCAGTTTATTCCTAGCTTAGGCTAATAGACATTTCCTTTCGTAGATATATCACCAATACATGATTATTTGTTTCTAACAAAAACCTTAAAACAAAAAAAAAAATGCTATTTACTATTACTAGATATCCAGAGGAATTCAGGGACAGGTCTTAATCTGATCATATGAAGGGTATTTCTAAATAACCTAAATGTAATTATCTTTATGGTGTAGTAAGCGTGAGTTTATTTTTTGACCGGTTACTTTTTTTAATAATATGTTCCTAATTACCATAATTTAGACATATATTTGCGCAGCACGCTTTGTGATACATTTGTACTCAAACAATGGTAAAGCTACATAACCATAACAAAGAATAATGTCTATCTGTTAATCTATTTATTTTGGCCAAGAAACATTTCCATTCTTGATGGTCCTTTAAGTTTATTCTCTGTTCACTAAGTGGAACAAAACATAATTCTGTGTGTTTTTTTATTTTTTATTTTTAATAACTTGCCCTTCTGGAAAAACAGGAGGCATCATCAGCAAACAATAGCACGTTCTTTCGAGAACAAGGAAGGGATCATCTTATCAAGATAAATCACAAATCTGCAAATAATTTCTTTGTCCACTCGAATCATATTTCCTCAGCTTTCGAAACCCATTACAACGTTAGTAATAATTATTCAGAATATTTCACTCCTGCTTTCCCACTGTGAACCAGGAAATCAATTTAGCATCTCTCTGTGATCATAAAAGAAAGATTTTCAGATTAATTAACGGCACGAGGGGAAACAGATGGATTACGTTATTACGAAACATTTTGTCCTGAATTGTTAGCATGGTGCCTAGTTTATGGTGTTAGATTTTATACTTAGTGAATTTAGAGTCCTGACTTAGCGTGTTAAGGTCTCTTTCTACTAGAACATGTACAATATAAAACAAGTGAAAAATGCCCCGGAGTTTCTTCGGCGCAATCAAGTGTTCTGTGAAACCGCTACAGCGTATAATCAAGGCCACCGAAAATAGATCTATCTCTAGGTGGTCTCGGTACAATGCTGTATGAGGCCGCGGCCCATGAAACTTTTACCATGGCCCGGTGGTATCCTATCCTATATCGTTGCCAGAAGCACGATGATGGCTAACTTTAACCTTAAATAAAATCAAAACCAATTGAGGGTGTACAGATGAAGTGCGGATAGAAAAAGTGCGGACGGACAGACAAAGCCAATACAATAGTTTCTTTTACAGAAAACTAAAAAATGTGCATATGTGCATTATATTGATACACACATTACAAATTATATATATATATATATATATATATATATATATATATATATATATATATATATATATATATATATATATATATGTGTGTGTGTGTGTCAATGTGTGTGTGTGTGTGTGTGTGTGTGTATCGAATTGCTCTGTGGATTTTCTTGAAATATTTGTTTTGCATATGAGTTTTTTCCATAAAACACATTCACGATTTATGTAAACTAAGTATTTCAAAATTTACTTTCCTCTTGCAACAATGATCAGTAATTCGCTACGTATATGCATTCTTCCAATAAATGGCTGAAGCAAGGACATCCTTCAATATACGTTAAGCTATTCTTCACTGTCTTTGGTGATTTCGAGTTTCCTTTGTTACTGAGACCACGATAGTTCTCTTTTTCCTCAGCTAATCTATAAGTTTCTCGGTCTCCTTACTAACTTCTAAATACATGTAACATTCACAATAATTCTTCTTCACTGCGTTGCAAAACTTTCTTCAGCAAGGCTTGTTCTCATATCTAGATGACTGTGGCTTTTAACCTTTCCACTTATACTTTTTTAAAATATTACTGAAAGCGTGTATAACCGAATGCTCTACTGTAACCCAAAATACAAAAAAGATGAATGTAAAGTGGGAAAATAAAGAATTTAGAGGACCAAGCGAGACATTCGTCTTTAAACACAGGAATGTTAAAATACTAAGGCTATTGAAGGATTTCCCACCATGCAGGTAGAACAAAAGTTATTGTCCCTGATATTTTGCCTGATGTATATTTCCGTTTTAATTCCAATGATTCCATTATTTCTCCATTACCAATTCCTGGGCTGTCTGAAACGATAACTAGCAATATCTCATTCGACGTTGAGACAAAAAAAATTCCTGGACCTTTATGTCTCTTAAATTAATCGGTAGATGTAGAAAGGAAAGAGGAAACATTTTTCAGGTAAAGTTATCAAAAGAATAGCTCTTTTAGTAATTTAAACGAATCACTAGGATAGACCAGCAGATAAAAAAAAAATTTTCGGCCATCTTAATCGATTACAACATCCGATGATGAAATCCCAAAGCCCTTCGTAATAGTTCTTGATAGAAGGCCAAAGTTATAGCTTCATAAATGAGGTCCAATTAAACGGAACGTGCCTTCCAGAGAGGACAAAACCATCCTTTGCGTAAAGTCTGTGTGGAACCCGTCTAAATTGATCCAGTAACAAAAAACCTTAATTACTTTAAAGTTTTTGTCTTCCCTCTAGAAGGGACTGTGAAGAGAAGAGCTCTTTCCTCTTTAGTCATTTACCTTCTTTATGGAAAGGTTTATCAGTTAGAGAACTCCTCATAATATCATTTCCTTCCTTTTTGGAAGTATTTGTCTACTGAAGAACTCCTCCTCATAATATAATTTTCCTCCCTTTTGCCTTCCTTTTGGAAAAATTTATCAATTAAAGGACCCCCTCCCACAATATAATTTTCCTCCCTTTTGGAAAGATCTATGAATTGAAGAACTCATGATATCATTTTCCTTCTTTTTTGGAAGGATTTATCTATTGAAGAACTCCTCCTCGTAATATAATTTTCCTCCCTTTTGGAAAGATTTACTAATTGAAGAACTCCTCATAATATCATTTTCCTTCCTTTTGGAAAGATTTATCAATTAGAGGACTCTTTCCCATAATATAATTTTCCTTCCTTTTGGAAAGATTTATCAACTGAAGAGCTCCTTCTCATAATATCATTTTCCTTCCTTTTGGAAAGATTTACCTAAGGATGAATCCCCATACGGATTTACCTCCTTATAGGAAGACTTCTCAAGTAATAAATCCCTTCTTACAGTCTACCGTGTCCCTTCCGGGAAAACTTGTCAAGGAATGAGAACCTCCTCATAACCATCCTCTAATCAGAAAGACGAACTATAATCTTATCATGATTTTGCTAAATGACAACGTGATTAGCGAGATGTAAGTCACTGGCTTCGACCAAGTTAGCAGCTTTTTTTATCTGAAAAGTCCTCAAAACACCGTGTAAATTGCCATAAATGTGCCTTCTCTGAGAACTCGAGATGTAATATCCTTTTTAGTTTTCTGAGAAGAAAACTGTTGTGCCGACTTTGTCTGACCGTTCGGACTTTTTTCTGTCCGCACTTTTTCTGTCTGTCTCAGATCTTAAAAACTACTGAGGCTAGAAGGCTGCAAATTGGTATGTCGATCATCCACCCCTCCAATCATCAGTCATACCAAATTGCAGCCCTCTAGCCTCAGTAGTTTTTTATTTTATTTAAGGTTAAAGTTAGCCATAATCGTGCGTCTAGCAGCGATATAGGCCATGCCACCACCGGGCCGTGGTTAAAGTTTCATGGGCCGCGGCTCATACAGCATTATACTGAGACTACCGAAAGATAGATCTGTTTTCGGTGGCCTTGATTATACGATGTGCAGAAGCTCGATTGCGCCGAAGAAACTTCGGCGCATTTTTTACTTATGAATCGATATGAATAAAATTAATCATTTAATGGATTATGAGTAAAAATCGAATTATGCAGTGATAAGTTCTAGTGAGGCCTTATTTCCATCAGCTGTCACGTGACTGCTATCCATTATAACACATGACCATTAATACAATTGGAAATAACCATTTAATACAATTGGAAATCACTATACTGATGCATAACAGAAGAGTTGCGTTCATTGTTCCGCAATAACCATTTGGATTTTATCCAGAAAATTAGAATTATTATGGCCAATGAATTGTTCACTGGATGAAAATGTTTTGAAAGTTTGTTAAGTATTCTGTATCTGTAGGTCGAAGCTAAGTTAAGCATACCTTAGTTTTACCAGACCGCTGAGCTGATTAACAGCTCTCCTAGGGCTGGCCCGAAGGATTAGACTTATTTTACGTGGCTAAGAACCAACTGGTTACTTAGCAACGGGACCTACAGCTTATTGTGGAATCCGAACCACGTTATAGCGAGAAATGAATTTCTATCACCAGAAATAAATTCCTCTAACTCTTCATCAGCCGGCCGGAGACTCGAACTCGGGGCTACCGAGTGATAGGCCACAGCTCTACCGACTCGTCCAACGAAGAGCCATGTAGGTCGAAGCGGCACTGCACAGCACTAACTCTACTCAGTAACTGATATTCAGTGTACATGGACGCAAGGGGTTACACTGTGTGTATGTGTGCGTGTGTGGACACAAAGTGTGTGTCTGTATACATTAATCTTTCAGATGTAGGAAATATGGATCTCTCAAAAGATCTCTCAGATTTTATTAAACCATAAAGAAATAACAAGATGTACAGTAGGTTCTACCAAGGTCTTGGCATTCTACCTCATAAACTTTGTAACGAGAACAAATTCACGGATCTTAGGGGTGGCAATATTTTTTTGCTTTCATGGAGATTCCATAAATGATTCAGTTTTTAAAGATGACTTCGGTAAAACCCTTCTTGTTTCTTGCGTGACCATTCTTTTCTCTCAGTGCAGATCTGTACGTTTGCCCGCATGACTAAAGAAATTGCATTGTAAATGTGAACTAATTATTATTATCAATTTACACAAAGGTGCAGCTGCAATAGCGTGTAATGGTTACCTGTCATAAATAAAATATTTGTTTAAAAACTAATTGATTAAAAGGAAAATGCTAGTATTAAGGATAAACATCCACAAATACAATTTTTTTTTTAAATTAAAGTAGAAAGTGAGATCCACGAAATTCAAAAGGATCAAAAAAGAAGGGAAAATTGAGCTATAAAATTCGAGAAGGTTCCCTGTGGCCCGCGTGCTATTGCCAGGCATTAAGTTATTCTCAAGAGAGATGTCTCCCATCTTTCGCTCTTAAGGGAAATAAGCCTTTCAACCAAAATCTTGAAATTTTGCAGACCAGTTAGTGTTAATGATAGCACTGGTTTCTGGCAAGTGCGCTGGAGGTGTTCACTCCCTAGGAGGGAGAGAGTAAAGACTGAGAGACAAAGTAGCTCATCAATATATATATATATATATATATATATATATATATATATATATATATATATATATATATATATATATCATATATCTATATATATATATACTGTATATATATATGTATGTATGTGTGTGTGTTTGTTTGTAATTAGCCAAGTAGAGACAGAGAGAGAGAGAGAGAGAGAGAGAGAGAACTGCAATGCACGATTTTAGAGGAACAAAAATAGGTATGACTTGTTTGAAAACCGGTTGTTTGAGAGTGTTTAATATTCATGGCAATTTCTTTTTCAATTCTCGAGTCTTTTTCCTAGAATTCACGTACCACAAATTAAAATACATGTCATTGGCTAGTAGCTTAATGTAAAATAAACAAATTTTCTACAAAAATTATGAACAATCGCAAATAAACACTCGTTTAGTGTTACTCGACCCCTCACTTGTATAGGGGATTTTCTTCAGCCAAACAAGACTATGTGGACTGGCTCGTCTGGCTGGAAAATAGCTTTAGAAAGACCATGAAAAAGTAAGTATTTTTTTACGGAAGCCAGAAGCTTGCCTAACAAAGTGAGACATTTAGGTTTCTGAAATCAAGGTTGCTCTGTGGTATAGTGGTGTGAAACTTACCTTATGTTTTTTATCTTTTTATTTTTAGGCTCATTATTGTTCCAACTCGCTTAACTTTTTTTTTAATAAAACACTGTTTCCTCACGAAGAATGTGTCTTCTGTTTTTATGTATGAGTACGGATTGTTGGACTCAGTCGCTTATTTCCCTTTATCTTGCTTATATGCAGCTACTGAAAATGAAGAATATAAAGTGAAAATAGTTTCTTTAGCGCTTTTAACCAACTCGTGATTAATAAGGCAATAATGAGGGGAAGGGGTTGCATTACTTTTCTTTTAGATATTGTCAGCCTGCGGTTATAATACTTTTCCCAGCTACAACTTTATATTTTAGCTTCCTTTACTAAAGTGAATGAAGTGAACGATTACTCAGTTATAAAAGCGTTTGGAGATAGAAATATGTTGAAATATATTCCTTCCTTCCTTTGGCTTGTATTATTGGTCATCAATATGTTATTTTTATGGTACTTATTCTTCGTTATTTTTAATCTGAAATTTTCCCCTGTTAGCAGTTTAGTTATATAATGTTCTCTTATTCTTTCAGCAACCACGTCTCGGTGAATATTTTAATAACTATGAAGATAAGAATAGATCATAAGATTGTGAATGACCACAAGATATATATCAAAGCCATCGTAAACAAAGTAAGTTTGTAACAATACTCATTACCTTGCATGAAGGGGCCTTTATTTGTAGATGTTCATTAACTGAGAATTTTATCTTCATTAAATCGATATGTGGGTTAGTGCTTTTAAATGGTGGTATATATAGCTTAGATTTAACAGTGGTTCTTAAACCCAGGGTTGCGACCCAAGTTGGGTCGCCAAACCATTTCAATGGGTCCCCAAGGGTTAAAACTTTATGGGCTTATTATTAACCCCAATACTCTTATATTATAATTATTATCTGAGAAAATATTATATTAAGAGCACATAAGTCATTAATATCATGGATCATTTTTATGCAGATGTGCTACTTGCATGAATAAAAATCTGCATGTAATTTTGTTTTGGTAACACATTTTCATAAGCATAATTGTATAATTATAAAAAAAGAAAATGTTTATGAGGGGGTGGGTCGCCATTCTTAATTTGGACAAGATTTTGGGTCACTGCCAAAAAGGGTTAAGAACCACTGGCTTAGAACTTATACTCTTTCTTATATGATCAAAAACTATAATGCATACTTATTCTGCATAAATGAAAATTTACTGACGCTTTCCATATGTAGATTATGCAACGGCCTTTTTTGTTTATTTATTTGTTGTCTTCGCCGGCAAAAGTGAGAATGGTTTTATTTCTGGCAATTAATGCTTTAATCTTTAGAGATCTAATATTTGACTGGAAATAAAATTTGTCTTTTTATCTTACCACTTACTCCGCTTGGTAAATTTCCTTCGTAAAGGAAATCCGGTATTTTGCGGCATTTCATGTGAGGAAATGAGTTAACAGAGATTAACCACTTAAAGCAACAATACTGAACACTTTTATGTTGATAATAGTAACAGTAAGAGATCAGGGTCAATCCAAATATGAAAAGTAATAGTCATCTAATACTTGTGATTATCACTTTTCGTATTTCTATTGACGCTGATCTCTTACTGTTACTATTATTGAACTGATAATCCAATAATATTCTGATTAGTTTCATTGTTTTGTTAATCCATTACCACAAAACTAAAAAAAAAACTTATTTGTTATTTAACAAAACTTACTCCATTTTGCAAGGTCTGCCTGTGATGATTTTACAATAACATTACCGTTACGGCTACTAATACTTAGTAGCCTCAAGGTTAATGTTATTGTAAAATCATCACAGGCAGACCTTGCAAAATGGAGTAAGTTTTGTTATTTTACAAAAAGGTTTTTTTTTTTTTTAGTTTGTGGTAATGGCTTGTAAAATGAATGAAACTATTCAGGATATTACTGGATTATCAGTTCAATAATTATATATCAGATTTCCCATCTCGCGCCTCTTGAATTACCTTGTTTGTCAAACGGATAATTAAGTACGTTGAGGCACGAACAACAATCCATTTACACGCCATGCCAGTAGTTCTTGGCCTTTTTATTATCACGCCCCCTCTAAGAGTTGGTCCTTCCCTCCACGCCCCCCTTGCATCTATGAGTAAAATTCCCTCCCAGTTTTAAAAGCAAATGAAAAAAATAAGAGAAAGAGAAGAGGTGTTTTTATTCTTTTGGGAAAGAATTAGTGAGATACTTGATACTGCTTCTTAGCGACTCTCGTTCAGAGTATAACGAATATAATTAGGGAGTTTTTAATTTTTCCCAAGGGCTCGCGCCTCCCCTGGAAATTGTTGACGCCCCCCAGGTTGAGAACCACTGCGCTATGCAGCCTCGTCTATTATGGTGCTTTAAAGAACCCATGTAGAAAGAGTTGAATGACTTCTAACGGTTTGGCTTGTAATTACAAAGGCTTAAGGATGGAAGGAATATGAGAAGGATGGAGGATAAAAGAGATCAACCAAGTCCTGCTAAGAACATCCGGTTTTGATGTGAGGCAGAAATTTCCAATGAATATCCGATGAATAGTGTAACTGCGGCGAGATGACTCTGGTAATTGTAAAGCCATACAATTTCTAATCAAGTAAATCGCCCAGGTGGGGTCAAGGCCATCTACCAGACCATGTATGATGGAGCACATAATGATGGACCACCGATTACTGACGTTATAATTCTTATATTTTTCATCAAGCCCCCTCTCTCTCTCTCTCTCTCTCTCTCTCTCTCTCTCTCTCTCTCTCTCTCTCTCTCTTTACATGCAACTGCAATCTACAGCAGTCGACAGACAACCACAAAACTTAATTTACGGATTATTTTAACAAAAACCAGTTGACAGGTTTTTAAGGAAATTCCCTCATGTATTGTATCCCTTTGAATGGACTGAGTCAAGGTAATATTTGTTGTAATCGTAGAATAATACAGTTCAACAGTTCAAGAGATATACAGATAAACAAGGACACAGAGAGAGAGAGAGAGAGAGAGAGAGAGAGAGAGAGAGAGAGAGAGATAAGCTATACAGGGAAAACTGTTTATCTGTAATTCCTTAATTAATTTTTTAATTCTTTTGTCGTGTCAGAGGAGACCATA